>NW_011888917.1:1540903-1549849 GCF_000151845.1 Pteropus vampyrus
GACTGATGCTGACCGAAGAGCTTAATTAAGGAAGTGGTCCTGCAGTACATGCAAAAGTAGAAAGATAGGAAAAGAAGTGAGTCATGGTGCTATTAGACTAGAAAAAGCAGGTTTGAATCAAGAAGAAAGAAAAGAGAAAAAGTCATTTTAAAGAAGTGAAATTTTTGCATGGTAACAGATATAGTATATTTTCATTTCTTTGGTATTCGAAGAGACTTTTTTTTCATCCTCTTTAGCTTATTTAGACTTGATGCAAAGTAGAAAAAAAAAAAAAGGCCTACTTTAAGCTGTAGCTTTACTTTATCAGAGAGGACTTATGTGTATGAAAGCACTTCTCTTTCTATGAATGTATTCTGAGAACTCACCATTTAAAAAATCCCCACTTATATTCGTCACTAAAAAGACCTTTAAAATTCAGAGTTGTTAGATGATGGAAGTGCCTAATATTTACTCTTGATAGAAGATGACTTTTGAATAAGTGTCTGATTCTTTATTCCTTCTCAAATGGAAAGAAAAAAAAAATCAGTCAAGTGGCTCTTTCATTTATAAGTATTTCTTATTTAAATGCATTCTAAATTCTTAGTATAGAACCAAGACATTATGCTTGAACAGTTATCAAAAAGTGCTACTAATCATTTATCTCCTTGCATTAGAGAATAAAAATGCTTGTGTTGCACATCCCTTAAGAAATGTTCATTAAATTTTTGAGTGACTATCGTTTTCAAACTTTAAATTGGTTGGTATATGTATCATTATCATCTAGAAATGTGATAATGATAAACAGTGAGCATTGTCTTTACAATATGTCCATGGACCTTTCAACATTATATAAACTGAGCAAATTATAATAAATAACTAATATTAATGAAGTACTACTCAGTCAAAATACATTTACTAAGTATTTACTATGTACTAGACTGAGCTACAAATATCAAACAAGTTATTTCTGTATGTTAGAAACTCATGGTTTATAGACAATTGTTCTTCCTTCATCCCTCCAATTTCAGAAGTCTATATGTGGATATAATATGTAAAATTTTCTAACTTTCTTGGATTATAAAAAAATTTTCCATCATTATTTTTCAAAATTAGTTTGTCACCCATCACATTTCAGTAATTTGGGTAGTATTGCTCTAATCTTTGGTTATTTCTTTATTTCCAAGGACTCTTCCTGATTTTCCATTTTTGCTGGGCCTGATTTACAGATCAGTCATGTCACCTCTCAAGAGCTGCCTTACTCACTTCTTGTTGACTCTTCCCTATATATGGCTTATTATAGACATTTACTTTTTACTCTCTTTCTACTTCTAGGCTACTACATACTGTTAGAGAAAATAACAACATTGATTTGTTCCACTAAAAGTTATGATTATCAGACTCAACTTGGGCCCTCAATGACACTTGGTAGTTTTTTTCTTTGTTATGGTCTCCTCCATTATCCATTCTCTCTAAGGTAGCTATTCTATGAGGCCCCAGTCCTCTTTTGTCCTCAGTTTTGCTAGTATCTGAATCTCTTACATTGTTACAAAAATTAGTGCATTCACACTTTAACCATTTAATTTTCATTTCATCCTAAATTCACCAATTTCTAACTCTGTTATTACTTCCTTCCCCACTTTATGAGAGGAAAAGATGATCTTCTTTTTCAAGGTTGGCCCCTTTACTTTCATGTTATTTACTCTACCTTCTCCCATTTGTCTAGATTCTTCCTCCATCTATTATCTTTTTTTGATTCATCTTTGACCTTTACCCTCTCTTCCGGCACCTTCTCTTCAATCTAAACTATCTTAAACATCAGACTCTTCCTTAGGCAATTAGTTTATCTTTTTATATCTTATAAATATATTTTATAAATATTTAGTGCATATTTTATAAATATATAATTTATAGAATTTTATTATCACAAAAAGAAATTCATTTATTGTAGAACATTTGGAAAATGCACAAAAAATAAAAACAATAAAATTGCCTGAAATATTTTTATCTAGGTGTAAGATTGTTATATTTTGGTGTAAAGCTACATATTATCTGATTATCTTATATGTTTTTTATTATAAAATTAAGCCCATAAAGTACCTAGTAGTTTGTAACATTCTCTTCTAGAATGTTTCTTTGTTTCTTCCTTACATATATTTGAAAGTCCAGATTGTGTTTAACCCCTTTCCTTTTATATCTCCTGTTTACTATTCAATTAATTATAATCAGACTTTCATCCCCATTTCTTGACAAAAACTTTTTTACACTGATTTTACCAGTAGGCTCCTAAGTATTAAAATTAATATTATTTTCTTAGCCCTCATTGTCCTTACGTTCTTAAAGACCTTGTTGTTTGTTTGTTTTTGTTTATTTTTTTCCAGAAGTGTTTCTTGACTTAAGCTTCCAGAGTCAACTCTCCTTATACTTTGCCTACCTTTCTGATTTTTTTCTTGTTGGACTTCCTTTGGCTCCTCATTCTAAACCTCAGATTTAACACTCTAGTTTTTTATGTTCTCTTCATCTCTTTCAAGTTACATTTCCTGTCTGGACATTGTCCTTTACTTCTTTTTTTTTTTTTTTTTTGCTTATGCTATGTGCTATCGCAAATGTTTATTTTATTTTTCTCAAATTTATATTGACTTCTCTATGAAAGACAATGTCAAGAGAATGGAAAGATAAGCCACAGACTGGGAGAAAATATTTGCAAAAGACACATGTGATAAAGGACTGTTATCTAAAACACAAAAGGAACTCTTAAAACTCAATAATAAAAAAAATCCAGTTAAAAAAAGGCCAAAGACCTTAACAGACACCTCACCAAAGAAAAGAAAACATGCTCCACATCACATGTTATTAGGGAAATACAAATTAAGACAACAGTGAGATATTACTACACACCTATTAAAATGGGCAAAATCTAGAACACTGACGGCACCAGATGTTGGTGAGAATGTGGAACAACAACAGCAACTCTCATTCATTGCTGGTAGGAATGGAAAATGGTACAGCCGCTTTAAAAGACAGTTTGGTGGGTTCTTATAAAACAAAACTTGTTCTTACCATGCAATTCAGTATTCATGCTTCTTGGAATATACCCAAAAGAGTTGAAAATTTATGTCCACACAAAACCTGCATTTGAATATTTATAACTGTTTTATCCGTAATCATCAAAACTTGGAAGCAACCAAGATGTCCTTCATGAAGGTAAATGTCCTATTTACCTTCAGTAGGTAAATAGATAAATAAACTGTGGTGAATTCAAACAATGGAACACTATACAGCACTAAAAAGAAATGAACTGTCAAGATATGAAAAGACATGGAGGAAGTTTAAAGCAAATTACCAAGTCAAAGAAACCAAATTGAGAAGGCTACAAACTGCATGTTAGATGATGTTTGAGAAATGGCAAAACCATGGAAACAATAAAACATTAGTGATTACCGGGGGCTTGAGTGGAGGGTAGAATAGGTAGGCCACAGGGGATTTTAGCACAATGAAAATGTTCTTTATAATATGGTAATGATGGATACATTTGTTCAAGACCATAGAATTACATCACCAAGAGTAAACCATAGTATAACTGTGGACTTTGGGTGATTATGATGTGTCAATTGGGATTCATCAATTATAACTAATCTGCCACCCAGGTAGGGGATGCTGACGATCAAGGAGGCTCTGCCTGTGTGGAGGAAAGGGATTTATGAGATATCTTTGTACCTTTCCCTCAATTTTATTGCAAACTGAAACTGTTATAAAAACACAAAGTCAAAGAAAAATTTTATATGACTATTTTCTGTTCTGGACTGAACATAAGAGCCATACATTTCTTGTATATCCTCTTGTTTATTTCCTCCTTAAATATTTTCTCCTAGATGTTTCATTGTTCCTTAAACATATCTGAAATCCACTGTCTTCTATGCAAATATAGAACCCTTTTTAGTATTCTACAGAGACACTCATTCTGGGCACCCTGGAATTTTCTCTGACTCTCTACTCCATTATATCACTATTAGCAACTTTAACTTTAAAAAGCTTCTCGAATGTCCTGACCTCTTTGTTGTTGTTTTTTTCTTTTTTCTGAGAAATGGATCCATGTTGCAAAATTGTTTAAAAGTGAATATTTAATTAGAATAACAGTAATCATAAGAAATTGCATATTTTAAGACCGATAAATCTCAAAATTTGGGAAAAAATGACCTTAGTTTTTTTCTTGATATAATTTTATAACTTTTTTTTTTCCTTTAATTTTTTGGTTGCATACTCATCAATCTCCTGTTCATATGGCAACAATCCATAATATTTTTTATAGAGAAAATAAAAACATAATTGTCTTTTCTCTAGTATGGTTTGATCATTTTGCTGTCAGTGGCAATTTTACTCGTTGTTTAGTCTTGATCCACGAGATATTGTCAGGTTAGACGGTTTGATGTACTAAGACATGTCTAATACAATTGGAAACAAAACATGTGACCAAACACAGTTAGATTTGCCATTTGAAGTACTGCTGTAGATGAATGTCCTACAATTCAGAAACACTGATAAAACCTATTTCATTTGATTTACACCAAAAAAAAAAAAAAAATAGGGATGGTATTTTTATAATTCTATATGATTTATTACCTAGTACAATATATTCCCTCTTTGACATCCCTTTTTGACTAAGTATGAATGAGAACACAATACTCTGCTTATAATTTACTCTCATAATGATTCAGAAATGTCCTCAGGCTTGTTTTGAGCTCCACTTATTTCTCCTCCACTATCCACATACTTCCTGTGCTGAGTTCCAATGACCTTTATATTGTGATCAGACTTCTGGCCTTATAGCTTCATATCTCAAAGCTGAGTAAGTTAACACAGAATTATTCCTGACAACTTTTCCTACAGTGGGATAGTTTTCTATAACTTATTTATTCAAGGACATTATTGCTACGCATAAATAGACCCCATTTTTTCCTAAACTAAATATATGCCCAAAATATATCTAGCTAGATTGGCAAATACATGTAGCCTCTCTAATACCATAGGATAAGAGCAAAAATGTGACATATTGGAAGGTAGAGGAGAAACATCCAGCAGCCTTAACCAGTGGTTAATGCATTTGAAAATATTGCAAAAGTATAAGACTACGAGAAGTCCTGCTGGAGTTCCTCCCAGGGCCTTGGCAGTGGCCTGTGTCAGTGAGGACCCTGATTCTCAAGCTTCTTTGCTTCAAGTTAAAGCTGCCTCTCCTGCAGCCACTCCTTGTATTGATTTAGACCTGTGATATTTCTGGCGTAGATAATTGTAGCAATTTCTTAACTATTCTTTGGCTTTTAAGACCTCTTCTCTCTAATTTATTCTCATTCAACAGTATCAGTAAATCTATCTTTTAAAACACCATTTTAGTCCAGTTGGAAGTGTAGCTGAGTAGATGAATGTGACCTCAAGAGAGATACCTAGGTAGAGTCACTTACACCCTGTTTGATTCTAAACAAAGCATTTATCTTCTTTAAGCCTTGGTTTTATTTTTTTATAAAATTAGGAACATAGTATTTCTTACCTTTTTTAGGGCTACCATGAAAATCAGATTAGATCTCACATGTAAAATAGCCAAAAAAACAACACTTTTTGTTAATTATCATCAAGGCACAACCCTTCTTTTGAAGAGTTTAAATTCTCCTTGTTGTCTGATTAGCTTAGTATTCAAGGTCTTTCACTTGCCTTTTTTTTTTTTTTTTTTTGGTCTCCTAAGTTGTGCTTATCCACATTCTCTGCAATAGTCACATTGACTGTTCCTATTACCCATCCACCAAATACAACTTTAAAGACTCCAAACTTTATGCCACTCTGTTGTTTTGTCAAATACACACTTCTTAATTTGGTAAAAAAAATCTAAACGCCCTTTAAGACCCAGTCCATATGTCATTTCTTGGTCATCACAGGCATAATTACTAGGTCAGGTCTATACTTTTATTCTAAATACTGCATCCATATTCTTATCACGTTGTTTAATAGTTAGATATTTTCCTGCTAACTCCCTTGATGAACTCTGAATACTTTGAGGGCAGGAAATGTGCCGGGCACAGTTATATTTTTAACCTAGCATAGTGTCTGGCATAGAAAAGGAGATCAATACATGTTGGTGGAATTAGATTCAATCCTAGTACTTCTTGCTCCTTTTGATTGTTCTCGAGCTCTCTTGATCATTCTTCTGTCGAGGTAGTGGTATGTTGCATTTCATGAAATATTTTCAGTATCATACAATTAAAAGTCAGTTTTATCCTCTTACACTTTGTAGTGATGAAGGAGTTTATCTTAATATTATTGTTTGTGCTATTCTTTATATTCATTTACTTAAAGTTAACTGAAACTTCAAATTCAATCTGGTGGAATCTCAGTAGGGACTACTAACAAGAAGAAAGAGCAAATGAGATATGTTTACTATTACATAGTTTTATCCTAAGATGACATGTTCTGAGTTGAATTTGACTTTTTATTAAACATTGAATAAAATGGTTAATCCTCCCACCCTCCACCCTGGATTTAGGTTTAGAATGTGTATAAGAGGAATGAATTTTGAGTACAATAATTTATTATGCTTTTGATTGTGACAACATAGAAGAGATTTAGTAAAGGTATTGACAATCATATCAATCAAGCTAATTATATTTATAATGTATACATTTGTGTGAATATTTTAATATATTAAGTTCAGTTAGTTTGCTGGTAATGAATACAAAGTCATGGGGTTACACAGGTAAGAGCTACTTTTTATTTTTGTGAATATAGGAGACTAAAAAATAATTTTATCATGACAAAGTAATGACAAGAATTTCAGATTCTTACAGTTTAGTAAACAGAATAGTTATCAACCATCAGGGTATGTTACAATTTGCATAAATGCACACTGTATCCAGCAGTTACAAGGTCATCATTGTGCCCACAACAAATAGGCCAATTTTGCCATTTACACTTGACGTATGCTCTCAGAGGTGTTGATTGTTCAAAATACCTGTTTGCCCAAGTCTATTAAGCCTAAAAACTACATTTTAATGGCCCCTAACATTTAAATCCTGTTTAATATGGCAAATGCTTGAGAGCTACTTACAAACACCATTAAATTTCATCACTAATTACTAATAACAGGAATGAAATTAGCACCTGTATGAGCTGCTTTAGATTTTGGATTGCCCTTAATAAACAGTTGAGAAAATCTTCTGTTGCTAAACATTTATGGGGCCATTTGCATTCAGATTTTCAATGAGCTGCTATGATTTATATTCTCATATAGTCATCTGAAAAAGCATAGGACTTGAAGACACTGTTCTTTTCTGAATTTGAAGCAGTGTATATAATATCTTACATTTTGAAATCAGTTTTCAGTGTGACATTAATCTGTCTCATATATAAACGATTCTGTGTTTCAGAGGCTACTAAGATGAGAATGCTAGTGGAGTGAAAAGGACTTTTTGCAAAAAAAAATAAGTCAGAAGGTTTTAGTTTAAACTAACATAAATAGAGGGCTCTATAGGTTTTAGTAATTCCTTAAAAAGCAAAAGCTCTTAAAGATGTGAAATCCTGGCTTCTCCAGCTGATCCTTGTGGGCCTTTGACCCGTGCTGCTTCTGTAGGTATTGGGAGAGTTTTAAAGTAAAAATAAGGCAATTAAATTGGCAAAATGATTCAATGCTATCTACAACACCATTAAATAGCATCAGTAATTAGTAACAGAAATTATGGATTTGGGAATTTCTCACTTAGTGAGTGTGTACTCATCTTGCTGCCTCATTGAAAAGGTGTGAGAAAAATTATGTAAAAAGTAATGTGATAGAAATAATGTCATGGGACCTTCTCATTAGCCCAAGGTACTTAATTCTGGGATAATACACTATATCTTTGGTTACCTATTCAATGTTTACACTTAAATGTATAAAATGTTATCATTATCTTAAAGATTTTGGGCTAATTGAATTCTAGATACAGTGACTCTAATCATTCAAATTGTTGTCTTTGACTTAACACAGATTTATTTTTCTATTATTTTAAAGCACAGCAACAGATATTTTTTAAGTAAAGTTTCTAAGCTTAAAAAAAATCTTACAAGATAACCAGAAGATGGCAGCATGGCAGCTATTTAGAAATTTGATAGCTTGTAACTTTCATTATAGGAAAAAGTTTCTAGATTTGGTAAATAGTATCCAATTTCCAATCATCAAATTTTCTTAATATAAGAAATATAATTAAAAGAAAAAAACTGTTTGTAAGATCTAAATAATAGCTCGACAAAAGCAGAATTACAAAGGAACAAAAAATAGGTTCTTCACTGCAAATAATGTAGAAGATGAAAGAGAAATGGTAGTGGGAGAATGTCAAGGCTCTTAAAAATGTGCTTTCAGAACATTTTAAATAAGCTTGATGGAGCCCATTATGGGAGAGAAGAGACTCTTAAAATTCCAGACAGGATGAGTCCTGATACTGAAATAACCAATTAATTCCATCTAGGCCATTAGGAAAGAATTAAAGGTCATTATTATAATTGCACAGGTTCAAAACAAAGTCCATAAATTTAATATCTTTAAAGTCTGTTTCAGCTTTTAAAAACAGACACCTATGATTCTATGATCTTATGAATCTTTTATAGACCAACTATGTACACAGTTTGCAAAGAACTCCAGTGTACCCTTTTTATTTTTAAAGGTGTAATCCCATAACACAAATTAACTAAAGATTTTTATAGACCCCCCAAAAAATTAATCCTCAGCCAAATAGCTGCATATTTATAGTAATATGGTACATAATAAAATGAAAGTTCAAGAAAATATTTCCTATATTTCATGAAAAATACTGTAACAAGATTTTACTATAATCGAAATGTTGCGGGAAGCTCCCCAATGCATTTGTCAAAAATGCAACTCAGAAAATTCACCTATTACATTTTTCTGTTCCTTTTAAAAATTTATATGTATTAAATCCTCACTCTTCTCAAATA
>NW_011888917.1:1549899-1556313 GCF_000151845.1 Pteropus vampyrus
TGAGTAGATGAATGTGACCTCAAGAGAGATACCTAGGTAGAGTCACTTACACCCTGTTTGATTCTAAACAAAGCATTTATCTTCTTTAAGCCTTGGTTTTATTTTTTTATAAAATTAGGAACATAGTATTTCTTACCTTTTTTAGGGCTACCATGAAAATCAGATTAGATCTCACATGTAAAATAGCCAAAAAAACAACACTTTTTGTTAATTATCATCAAGGCACAACCCTTCTTTTGAAGAGTTTAAATTCTCCTTGTTGTCTGATTAGCTTAGTATTCAAGGTCTTTCACTTGCCTTTTTTTTTTTTTTTTTTTGGTCTCCTAAGTTGTGCTTATCCACATTCTCTGCAATAGTCACATTGACTGTTCCTATTACCCATCCACCAAATACAACTTTAAAGACTCCAAACTTTATGCCACTCTGTTGTTTTGTCAAATACACACTTCTTAATTTGGTAAAAAAATCTAAACGCCCTTTAAGACCCAGTCCATATGTCATTTCTTGGTCATCACAGGCATAATTACTAGGTCAGGTCTATACTTTTATTCTAAATACTGCATCCATATTCTTATCACGTTGTTTAATAGTTAGATATTTTCCTGCTAACTCCCTTGATGAACTCTGAATACTTTGAGGGCAGGAAATGTGCCGGGCACAGTTATATTTTTAACCTAGCATAGTGTCTGGCATAGAAAAGGAGATCAATACATGTTGGTGGAATTAGATTCAATCCTAGTACTTCTTGCTCCTTTTGATTGTTCTCTAGCTCTCTTGATCATTCTTCTGTCGAGGTAGTGGTATGTTGCATTTCATGAAATATTTTCAGTATCATACAATTAAAAGTCAGTTTTATCCTCTTACACTTTGTAGTGATGAAGGAGTTTATCTTAATATTATTGTTTGTGCTATTCTTTATATTCATTTACTTAAAGTTAACTGAAACTTCAAATTCAATCTGGTGGAATCTCAGTAGGGACTACTAACAAGAAGAAAGAGCAAATGAGATATGTTTACTATTACATAGTTTTATCCTAAGATGACATGTTCTGAGTTGAATTTGACCTCTTTATTAAACATTGAATAAAATGGTTAATCCTCCCACCCTCCACCCTGGATTTAGGTTTAGAATGTGTATAAGAGGAATGAATTTTGAGTACAATAATTTATTATGCTTTTGATTGTGACAACATAGAAGAGATTTAGTAAAGGTATTGACAATCATATCAATCAAGCTAATTATATTTATAATGTATACATTTGTGTGAATATTTTAATATATTAAGTTCAGTTAGTTTGCTGGTAATGAATACAAAGTCATGGGGTTACACAGGTAAGAGCTACTTTTTATTTTTGTGAATATAGGAGACTAAAAAATAATTTTATCATGACAAAGTAATGACAAGAATTTCAGATTCTTACAGTTTAGTAAACAGAATAGTTATCAACCATCAGGGTATGTTACAATTTGCATAAATGCACACTGTATCCAGCAGTTACAAGGTCATCATTGTGCCCACAACAAATAGGCCAATTTTGCCATTTACACTTGACGTATGCTCTCAGAGGTGTTGATTGTTCAAAATACCTGTTTGCCCAAGTCTATTAAGCCTAAAAACTACATTTTAATGGCCCCTAACATTTAAATCCTGTTTAATATGGCAAATGCTTGAGAGCTACTTACAAACACCATTAAATTTCATCACTAATTACTAATAACAGGAATGAAATTAGCACCTGTATGAGCTGCTTTAGATTTTGGATTGCCCTTAATAAACAGTTGAGAAAATCTTCTGTTGCTAAACATTTATGGGGCCATTTGCATTCAGATTTTCAATGAGCTGCTATGATTTATATTCTCATATAGTCATCTGAAAAAGCATAGGACTTGAAGACACTGTTCTTTTCTGAATTTGAAGCAGTGTATATAATATCTTACATTTTGAAATCAGTTTTCAGTGTGACATTAATCTGTCTCATATATAAACGATTCTGTGTTTCAGAGGCTACTAAGATGAGAATGCTAGTGGAGTGAAAAGGACTTTTTGCAAAAAAAAATAAGTCAGAAGGTTTTAGTTTAAACTAACATAAATAGAGGGCTCTATAGGTTTTAGTAATTCCTTAAAAAGCAAAAGCTCTTAAAGATGTGAAATCCTGGCTTCTCCAGCTGATCCTTGTGGGCCTTTGACCCGTGCTGCTTCTGTAGGTATTGGGAGAGTTTTAAAGTAAAAATAAGGCAATTAAATTGGCAAAATGATTCAATGCTATCTACAACACCATTAAATAGCATCAGTAATTAGTAACAGAAATTATGGATTTGGGAATTTCTCACTTAGTGAGTGTGTACTCATCTTGCTGCCTCATTGAAAAGGTGTGAGAAAAATTATGTAAAAAGTAATGTGATAGAAATAATGTCATGGGACCTTCTCATTAGCCCACGGTACTTAATTCTGGGATAATACACTATATCTTTGGTTACCTATTCAATGTTTACACTTAAATGTATAAAATGTTATCATTATCTTAAAGATTTTGGGCTAATTGAATTCTAGATACAGTGACTCTAATCATTCAAATTGTTGTCTTTGACTTAACACAGATTTATTTTTCTATTATTTTAAAGCACAGCAACAGATATTTTTTAAGTAAAGTTTCTAAGCTTAAAAAAAATCTTACAAGATAACCAGAAGATGGCAGCATGGCAGCTATTTAGAAATTTGATAGCTTGTAACTTTCATTATAGGAAAAAGTTTCTAGATTTGGTAAATAGTATCCAATTTCCAATCATCAAATTTTCTTAATATAAGAAATATAATTAAAAGAAAAAACTGTTTGTAAGATCTAAATAATAGCTCGACAAAAGCAGAATTACAAAGGAACAAAAAATAGGTTCTTCACTGCAAATAATGTAGAAGATGAAAGAGAAATGGTAGTGGGAGAATGTCAAGGCTCTTAAAAATGTGCTTTCAGAACATTTTAAATAAGCTTGATGGAGCCCATTATGGGAGAGAAGAGACTCTTAAAATTCCAGACAGGATGAGTCCTGATACTGAAATAACCAATTAATTCCATCTAGGCCATTAGGAAAGAATTAAAGGTCATTATTATAATTGCACAGGTTCAAAACAAAGTCCTTAAATTTAATATCTTTAAAGTCTGTTTCAGCTTTTAAAAACAGACACCTATGATTCTATGATCTTATGAATCTTTTATAGACCAACTATGTACACAGTTTGCAAAGAACTCCAGTGTACCCTTTTTATTTTTAAAGGTGTAATCCCATAACACAAATTAACTAAAGATTTTTATAGACCCCCCAAAAAATTAATCCTCAGCCAAATAGCTGCATATTTATAGTAATATGGTACATAATAAAATGAAAGTTCAAGAAAATATTTCCTATATTTCATGAAAAATACTGTAACAAGATTTTACTATAATCGAAATGTTGCGGGAAGCTCCCCAATGCATTTGTCAAAAATGCAACTCAGAAAATTCACCTATTACATTTTTCTGTTCCTTTTAAAAATTTATATGTATTAAATCCTCACTCTTCTCAAATATACCAAGACATATTCAAACTGAACTAGTTACCATGCTTGTTATGAGAGTAGTTTGAGTTTTCATATTTATTAGTATATTAGTGTAGATCTGTTTACTTATTCATTCAAAATTTATTTATTGCCTACTATAATACCTGGAGTCATTCTAGACAATAAAATGCATTACACGTTTTGGATAGATCCATTAAACATTGATAGCAGGAAAATATGAATTATAAACTGAATAGAAAGACCAAATATTTTCTATAGTCATAATTAACAACAAAAATAATTATTCATATGTGTTGTTTAAGTCCCTGTCATTTTTCTTAGTTTGGTATAAAAGATGTAATAGTTAATTAAACTTATAATGTATTAAACTAGTATTGAGTTCACAGGATGAATACACACACACACACACACACACATATGTATAATCAAGCTTTTTCAAGTAATAAGTCATAGAATAACCATCAAAACATTGGAGATGAAGAGATAAAGCCACTAAAGAATCCATGAAAGAGATTATTTCTCCTCATTTCTTCCTGCAGTGGGCAGCAAAGCCTTAGTTAGGTTTTAAGGTTTCTTAAAGAAAGGGAAACAATGAACAGCAGAGCTAAACAACTGCTGAAGCAGTGGACAAGTGTTGTTCACAGTTAGAGCTCATAGGGAAGAGGTGTTTGAGGCAGAACAACAAATTTAATGATGGATGATGATAATTATGATAAAAATTTTATAAAATGTTTCACCTTTTCTCTAATTTAAAAAAGTGTCCAATACAGTAAATCATAAAGATAGTTATTTTTTTCTAGTCGAGCAACCTGAGACACAGTTGATTTAAATCTAAGGACAGAATGCTAATGAACAGGGTTCTGAGCCAGATACCCTGACTCTGTATTAAAGTTAGAGGAAAAGTGGGAACAGATCAGAGAGAGGTTCAGCCTAGGAAAATCTTTGACCTTTTGGAGATAAGAAATTATTTGTATTCTTTTAGATATTCCACAAATATAGAAACAATATCTATTCAAGTGCTCAAACTCGATACTTGAAGGCAAGAATAGAATTGAAGCTCATCCAGGGAATTTATACTGTAAGAGAGATTTCAGTAGTCAGAGTGGATCATTCACCTTAATTCGATTCCCACTTGTCTTGGTGAATTCCGACTTGAATTAAAAGGTTTTAACCCACAAGTAAGATGCTGATTATTTTCCCCCCTCAGTAGAGGGTCTTGGCCTTATGAACAGAAAAACCATGCAGGACGGAATATTTTGGAGCAAACAATTTATTTTGGGAGTCTATTTATACCCCATAAACTTTACTTTGTATGATATCCAGTGCACTCTCCCTATTTAGGTAGATATGCACTAAAAACCTCATTAGGTGGCTATAAAAAAAATGGAAACTTGTCTATAGGCTTCGTCATTCTGCTCTGAGTCTAACCTTGATTTTGTCTCAGAGCTTTCTCCACCATGGATTGGGGCTTGTTCCTGAAGTGTTCTAATACACAATTTCTTTTTAGAATATACAGTGCCATAAAAACATAAGTAATGATACAAAATAACATACATTAAATGCAAAATGCATATAAAGGTAAAGAATATTATAGCAGCCAGCCAGCTAGCCAGAAAATATTGCTTAAGGACCTACTATGTGGTAGGTACTATCCTAGGCAATGGAAGATAGCAATAAAGTCAGTGAAAGAATTTGAATCAGTTTTTGAGAGCATTAGAGAAACACTGAAGACTTTTCAGTAAAGTCATAACTAAAGCAGAGGATTTGGTTGTTTCTACTCTACATTTAATTTTCACTTCAGATGAAGAATATAAAAAAGTTCAGTGGTTGATTAAACACCTCAGTCCTTATTGTACATCAGCCTCAGGTGAACAAAATAATACTTCTTTAAAATTGGGCCAAATTTGGCCCAATTTTAAAATGTTATAAAGCACACGGAGCCCACACAGTGGCTATTTGGTCTCATTATCTCTCTCACTTAACAAAATGTGTGTGTTTTTTTTTATTTTTCCTATTGTATTAAGTTAATACTATATTTTGTGTCTATGGAGTTAAAATAAAATGTTACTGCTCCTTACTGAAAAAGCTAGTTTTTTTTTTTAATCTTATTCTTTTTATGGAATGTCTTTTAGTAATAGAAAATATTACCAGGTACTGCTCTTCTATACATTGATGTGCAGAAAAGTATAAAAGGGAAAAACACATTTTTAGAAAAATTATAACGTAATGGTTTTTTTTGTACTTTGTTATGAATATCTGCTAATTCTAAGAAAAAGTTACATACATTGTTCAGATTTAAGTTTTTCTGCTTTTTTGGATCTTCTTTGGAGCTTTCCCAGGTCTTTGCTTTGACCTTTTGTGATATAATTCTTTTTATCCTCTTTTATATATGTTACTAAGTGTCCCAAATCCCTTTTACCTGATTTTTTTTTTTCAGTCTCCCTTCTCGAATCTCCCCCCACCCCACCGGAATCTTATTTAAATCTCTCATTTCTTTACAACGTTTTTAGGAAAGAAAATGTTAAGTAAACTGTGACAAAAGAAAATTGACAGAGAAAACTAAATATACGGTTAATTAAATTTTGGACAATAAAGGAGTTGGCTATTTCTAACTTAGTTGAAATAATTTCTAGATCTTTACTTTTATTCGTAAATCCTTATTTATCATCATCTTTAGACATTTACCAATAATATAGGAAAGTCACACTATACTAAGTTCCAACTAAGTGCACCCTAAACTGTTAGTCATTATATATCAATGGCCCTTTTAAATCTCAAGCAAATTTGGACTTTCACCTGGAAGGTAACAAATACACATTTTAAATTTGCTCATGTAGTATTCTCTACCACCTAGTCACTT
>NW_011888917.1:1557348-1559148 GCF_000151845.1 Pteropus vampyrus
TATATGATATTTTTTATTTCTCAGGATGTACTTGAGTAAGGTAGCATGTGCTAGGTCTTTCCACTATAAATTTACTATTTTCCCTTTTGTAACTAATAAATATATTGAGAAAGCTACTTTGAGATTATGTGAATATCCTGCTTTACCCAATTATTTTAGCATCTATTATTAAATTTGCCTACAATAATTTTTACTGTGGTGTTCACCTAATGGCGATTTTGTATTCTTCATGTTATTTTTTATTTATTATTATATAATGAGCTTTTTGTTTCTTAAATACCAGTTGCCATTAATATTAAACAGAAACAACAAAATAGGCAATTTCTTACTTTTTGTTTATTAATTAGGACATTTTTTACATTTCTTATAAAGACTCTAGCTATATTAGACTAGAGTCCCTACTCCAAAAAATGTTTTTAGCTAAATTTTGCTGGTGAAAGTTACATTCACTCAGACCCTACCCACACCAAACCTGCCCATACCATTTTGAAATTTTCTTCAGGTTTTAAACTAACACAGTTCCATTAAAGAACAAATCTTTTAAATTGCTTTGATGAGTCAGTGTAATCTCATTATGTTATCGATCTACTAATTAACAATTATTAAAATAAGAAGTGTGATGATGATTTAATGATGATAAAGTGTCTGACTTGAGAGCTCCTTTTTTGAAAGTTTACCATATATTTGGAAGGAAATTTGTAAAATATGGACAAAGGAAACAGTACAGTGATTTGTAATTCTATGATGTGAGATTAGATTTTTAAAATGGATTTTTCCTTAAATATAAATTGTTGATTTTATAGGGGAAAGTTTCTTAACACCAGCTAACTCAAAAAAAGCTTGCATGCTTAAATAAAAGTTATGTCACTAAATTTTTCCCCCGATATACACTGTAAAATATACACAGTATATTCTGTAAATTCTAAATATTTCTCTGATATGAATGCTTCAGAGTTGGCAAGAATATTTTCTAGATGTTAGCTTTCTTCTACTCTGTAGAGCTATATCTAGAATATGATCCTTAAAACTAAATGCATAATATGTAAAAGGATAATAAGAAATTTTACTTTTAGATATATGAACAGTAAAAATGGCTTTGGTCATCTCATAGGAAACCTTTTGCACTCTTTCAAGCTTTCTGTGGATCTGTCTGATGGCATTAATGCAAATTACATTGTCTTATTTTGTGACTTCTGCAGTTATTCAGCATTATCACAAACTCACGAAGAATGTTTTTACCCAACTATTTAAAATCACTAATGGATTTGCAGCTAACCTCTGGCTTCAGTCGCGGTCAGTTGCCTTCAGTATCAATTGTGTATGCATTGAGCTGATAAGTACCGTGGTTCATTTTACCCTTGAGAGAACCAAGTTTAAGGAAAACAGAAAACAGAAAAAAAAAAAAAAAATCAGACACTTACCTTAGCTTGAGTTGAAGGTAATAAAAAAATCACTTGATTTCTTCCCAATTCTTGGCAAGATCAATGAAACAAGGCTTTGGAGGAGTGGAAGGAGAGAAGAAGGCCCCATGACAGAAGGTGGAGGAGAAACAAGGAGTGCCAGCTTGCTTGTGTTCTTTGTTATAGTTTCCTTGGATTCCTTCAAACTGTATTCCATTCCGTATTATCAGTTTGGTAAGAATATAATTAAAATGTACATCTTAGTTTAATCTTGGATTTCTTTGTACATAAGGGGCTATTCCTCAATATTCCCAGTATCACTGTTTCACATTACATTTTAATTTGTTAGTTCATCAGGAAGAACAGTGTACCCTAGCATATAAGGGATTACTCGTCATGA
>NW_011888917.1:1559198-1561677 GCF_000151845.1 Pteropus vampyrus
TTTTAAATCTCAAGCAAATTTGGACTTTCACCTGGAAGGTAACAAATACACATTTTAAATTTGCTCATGTAGTATTCTCTACCACCTAGTCACTTGCTACTGCTAGTGTCATCATTATACAGTAGTATTTGTGCTTTTTTTTGAAATGAAATATTTTATAAAATAAAATATTTTTATGAAACATGGAGAAAACAGAAAATAAATTTGTGATTAAAAGCACAAAGTTAATAAAATTAATATTTAAATGGGAATCTAGAACTGCTGCCCCACTGCAAGTGATTTCAAAATGCATACACCTCCTATCGTTAATCCCGGCCAGGGATTCTCCACTTTCTCCACTTTGTTTCTGCACCTTTGACTTTCTAGTGTGCTTCTCACATTCTCTTCCAGAGATGTAAAGTTCATGTTACAAAATTTTCATTGTATGGTAATTTATTTCATCCCTCCTGCCAATGTGACCTCATCTAATTATATACAAATCTAATGATGGCAAAACTCTTCAGGTTCTTGATATTCTGTCAGTGATGCTAACCACTCTTCAACCAAGAATATAAACATCAAACATGCAAATGTGTCAGTCACCATCAAATTAATTTTAACTTACATAATAATGGGTTAGAATAGATATATAAAATGTAAATTACATAAACTGTTTTTCTAGACCTTGTTAATCTATGCAGGTAGATATATTGCAATCACCTCATATCTTTTTTTCTCCCAGTACATGGTATGTTGTAGTAATCAGTGAATACTTGAATTTGATGAAATAATAAAATAGACATGAGGTTTGGGTATAGGTGAATGTAATGATGATAATAGAAAACACAGGCTTAACAATTAGTTTGGTTCACACTATCGATTATGAAATATGGAGGGGTAGTATAGTCTCATCAATTTGGAGGGAAAAAAAACTAGAATAGTGAGTAATTATAAAATGCAGCAAAAAGGTGCCATTGGAATAATTTGGTAGCTACAAAGAAAGTTTTGAAATGTGTTGGCTTCATTTACAAAATTACCTATGTAAATATCTGTTATATGGATTTAAAAGTTTTCGAGATAATTTTAGATCAGCAGAAATGTTGCAAGGAATGGTACAGAGTTTATATACCCATTATCTAGCTTCCCCTAATGTTAACACGTGAAGTAGTCATAATAATTTTTTTTGTACAATTAAACAATTAACATTGATACAATAGTATTAAGTAATCCATAATTCTTATTGAAATTTCACCACTTTCTCCATAAATATCTTTTTCCTGTTTTGGGATTTAAAGTAGGATACCAGATTGTATTTAGTTGCTATTTCCTTGGTTTCTACTAACCTATGACCGTCGCTAGGTCTTCCCCTGTCGTCCATGACCTTAAAACGTTTAATCACAGTGCTCAGTTACTTTGTAGAAGGCCTCTTGATTTTTGCGATGTTGTGCATGATTAGATTGGGATTATGCATATTTAGCAATGCCACAGAAGTAATATTGTGTCCTTCTCAGTGAATCATATCAGAGGATATATGATATTTTTTATTTCTCAGGATGTACTTGAGTAAGGTAGCATGTGCTAGGTCTTTCCACTATAAATTTACTATTTTCCCTTTTGTAACTAATAAATATATTGAGAAAGCTACTTTGAGATTATGTGAATATCCTGCTTTACCCAATTATTTTAGCATCTATTATTAAATTTGCCTACAATAATTTTTACTGTGGTGTTCACCTAATGGCGATTTTGTATTCTTCGTGTTATTTTTTATTTATTATTATATAATGAGCTTTTTGTTTCTTAAATACCAGTTGCCATTAATATTAAACAGAAACAACAAAATAGGCAATTTCTTACTTTTTGTTTATTAATTAGGACATTTTTTACATTTCTTATAAAGACTCTAGCTATATTAGACTAGAGTCCCTACTCCAAAAAATGTTTTTAGCTAAATTTTGCTGGTGAAAGTTACATTCACTCAGACCCTACCCACACCAAACCTGCCCATACCATTTTGAAATTTTCTTCAGGTTTTAAACTAACACAGTTCCATTAAAGAACAAATCTTTTAAATTGCTTTGATGAGTCAGTGTAATCTCATTATGTTATCGATCTACTAATTAACAATTATTAAAATAAGAAGTGTGATGATGATTTAATGATGATAAAGTGTCTGACTTGAGAGCTCCTTTTTTGAAAGTTTACCATATATTTGGAAGGAAATTTGTAAAATATGGACAAAGGAAACAGTACAGTGATTTGTAATTCTATGATGTGAGATTAGATTTTTAAAATGGATTTTTCCTTAAATATAAATTGTTGATTTTATAGGGGAAAGTTTCTTAACACCAGCTAACTCAAAAAAAGCTTGCATGCTTAAATAAAAGTTATGTCACTAAATTTTTCCCCCGATATACACTGTAAAATATACACAGTATATTCTGTAAATTCTAAATATTTCTCTGATATGAATGCTTCAGAGTTGGCAAGAATATTTTCT
>NW_011888917.1:1564037-1571408 GCF_000151845.1 Pteropus vampyrus
GACTTTAGGAAAATGGAGTATGTAAAAACCTATCAAATAGAAGAAATAGTCCTTTTGAGAAATTTTAAATGTTCATTAAGAATAAACTTCAACTTCAAAAGTTTTAACCTAGTTCAGGGAATGGAAACTAACATTTGTTGAGTGCATACTATGTTTCATGCAGAGTGTTTGATCTTTAGACTTGTTATGTTAGTTGATATGTTACATGTCCCCATATAGCTACTTCTTCATAGTACCTTACATAGCCCTTCATTTAGGCAACTGTTTAATATTGGTCCATTAGAGCTAATTAATTTTCTTCTTCCAACCTCACCATTGTATTTTATTGATGAATCACAGTTAACCATTACTCTTGCCCTTGGAATATCCTCTTTGTCCAGGCTTTTCTAACATCTTTCTTCTGATAATCAGATGATATTTAGACAGTGGCTCATGTACAAAACCCTTTTGGTTAATTGTGTTGAAGAATGTGATTTTTTTCCCCCAATAGTACTTTTTCTCTTTTCAGACACTTAATTTATGCATTTTAATTATTACAATAAATTTTACAAGGAACAGTAAGATCATTCTTTAAAATTAGTTAAAATATTGACATTATATATTTATATTCAAGAGATATATTTATTCTTTGAAAACTATACCTTTAGTTATGTGTATACACACATATATGTGTGCAAATTTGTGTATGTATTGGGGATAAATTAGAGGAAAGTGCTACCAGACATTTGTGGAATTTTTTTCTCTTCTCAAATAAGAGTTCTAAATTTAAAATTAAAAAAAAAAAAAAAAACTATTTCGATCATCTCATTTTATAGAAGAATATCTGAAACCCAAAGTTAAGAATGTATCTAGTTTTCCTACTTTCAGTTCCAGTGCCTTTATTATAATACAAGTTGCTATCATAGCATATCTCTTTCAAAAAGTAAACCTGTATATAGCAAAGTATGTATTTATAAAACTACTCTTCAGTGGTGCCCAGACTATCTTCACATGTTGCTCGCTTTAAAATATAATTTTAAAGGATAACTAGAAACTTGATTCTCCAAATTTATGCCTTTCAACCCAGACCATAGGAAAAAATCTGTCTGACTATTTTGAAGATGTGTGCATAAAATTAGCTGGCTATTATCTAGTTAACAAATAAGCTCTGCTGTCTGATGTGCTATGAAGCAGAAGTGAGTGGTTGTTAGAAAGAAGATATAAATGGTGCTTTGCAAGGTTATATTGATCTTTCTTTTTGTTTTCAATTTAAGGTTTTGGAAAAAGTAATTTTAAAGATAAGGAAAAGTCTAGTGAAAGTCACCATCTCTATTCTAACATGTTATGGCTGATTAGGTTATTAAGCTAGCATGTTCAGTTTTCTGTTGTAAGGTAAAAGATAGTAGACTATGGATATGCAGAAAGAGCAACTGTTAATTATTTTATGAAACATAGTTAACATTCATTTATTCAACAAATGTTGTCTGAGTGTCTATTATGTGCCAGGCATTGTGCTAGGTTTTAGAAAAGAGAAATCAAGAAGGAAAGTCTCTTCTGTTTAGCAACTGATGAGTATTTTGGAAGAGATACACCTTTGAAGCAACAATCGCAGTGCAGGGTTATAAGACAGGAATGCAAAACATATAAGAGATACACATAATGAGGGCATATGACTAAGCTCAGGAAGAAGATGGAAAGGGAGATAGTATGAGCTGAGCGCTGAAAGACAACCCAAGTAGGAACTTAGCCAAGAGAAGAACAGCAAAAGAGAATTTAAGGAACAAAGAACAGAATAAGAAAAACATGAGGAAAAAGGAACAGAGTATGACAAACACAAAAGTGAAAGAGAACATAGCATATTCAGGGAACAGCAGGTGTTTGTTTTTTCTTGAGCGGAAAAGTCATATGGATGAATGATGGAAGATGAGACTTCTGAGCAAGTCGGGAGCAACTTGCTTCACAAATGCCAAAACCCAGAAATTAGAAATATAAATGTAAGTATAATATAAATATAATAAATATATACTGTCCTAGGTAATGGGAAACTCTTTTCAGAGGTTATCGAGAGAATTATATAAATAGAATTCACCTTTTGGATAATCTCCCAATAATAGAATGGAAGATGGATTGGATGAGGATAGGATAGAAGAGAGGGAGATCAATTAGAAAATTCCAGCTTCTAGGTGCTGTGTGAACCTCTCATGTATTGCTCTTCTTGCCAAAAGAAAGTTTTGTTATAAAACTGTGTATATTCAAAAATGAGCAAATTCTTAGATTGTAATTCTAATTATTTTAGCCTACAATGAAGAAAATGAGTTGAAACAGGTTAACCGACTTGCTGAAAGCCAAAGAATTTCCTTAAACACTGAAATTTAGGACCCTGATCTCCTTTCTCAAGAAATATGGATTAAAATTCACAAGGAACCAGCCATTCAACTTCAAGGAAATATTTTAACTACAGTATTAATAATGATATGTCTGTGTTAGCAGCACCATAAAAAAAGTGATCTTCACAGGTGGAAAAAAAAAGAAACCTGGTTAAAATTAAAAAGACAAAGGAAAATGAGATCCGATTATTAAAGTAATCAGTTGATGAACCAATGGGGTGACAGATCCATAAATACCAGTTACTGACTGATGATAATGGAATATTCAAACCTCTAAATTGGTGCTCAGTCCAGCTCCCAGAAATAACATGGGACCTGTCTTCCTGCAAGATGCTAATGCTACATTCAGAATAATGATGTGCAAACCCAGCATTACAGCAGTGCTGTTGTCCCACGTGCATTCTACTATTATTTTGTTTTCTTTTGCTCTAAATTCTGAATTTTTGAAGATCAGGAACTTATGAACTTGTATCATGAAAAGGACAGGGAAAGATTGTTATAAATAGCCCTTCTTGAGATTTGCCAGACTCACAATGTGTTCACAAAACTTGAATAAAATAAATATGTTAAGGATATGACACACTGTAGAGATAAGAATTTATGTATATTCTTTTTTTAATATCCCCCTTGAGGCTTCTTTCAGGTACTTAAATCACAGTTAAAAGCATAATTTGGCACTCAGGTTGTTACCGGCTCCTTCAAACTAAGGATTTCAGTGCCTGGTAAACAAAAGTACACTTTACAGGTACACATATTTATTCCGATAGCCTTAATTGACTGTCGAACTTTATACTATTCACTATGAGATAATTTAGATAATCACCATCCCCAGTGAAGGTGAGAGATTTGTTCAAGAACACAGATTAATAAATGGGAGATCTGGTGCCCAAATCCTACTACCCTGACCCCAAGTCATCCCTGTATCCACTGTGCCAAAAAGAATTTGCACCTTTGCCAATACAATATTGCTTGTTATGAAGTAATTCTTAAAATGCATATGTGTATCAAAATTCTCCCAGCCCCAAAGATTCTAAACTTAGAAATATTGAATTTTAGATAACATTTAGTCCTGTAGGGAGGTGAAATGAAAGTCAGTCTTCAAGCATTTCAGTGGTCACAGTGGGCCAAGTAGCACATGATGATTCAAGGTTGCTAGCTGTGGGGTGCACTGTGGCTTGGTAGTCCTGACACCTGATGTACATAGTGTTGCCAACACAAGTCATTTAGAGCACTGTGGCCTAAGAATAATGCATAGGCAGAGTAATTACCCACTTACCTGGGTGGGTCCAACCCATTTCTCCTATTTGCAGAATAGGTAGAATAGGAAATTAACATTGCTTTGCTGGAATAAAACATCACTTTTATTTGTAAAGGAAATACAATGGTCATGGCAGAAAATACAGAAAAACATATAGAAGAAAATCACCACTCAGAGTTAACCACCAAGAGCATTTTCATTTATTTTCTTCCATGATTTTCTCTTTTGATATTACATCAAAAGGACTTTATAAATGTCTGTTCACAAGTTTATAGAAAGAATTGAATGGTGGAATGTTCCAGGAATGCTAGTGACAGTTTTGCTTCAGCAGGATGAATTGACATTCATGATTGTGTACCATTTATAATTCTTTATTTCTGAAAATATGAATTTGCTAATCTTCCACTTGGTGATCATGGTACAACAAGGTCAAGTCTATTCTATTACAATAAAACAGTGTATGTATCTTATAGTAAAGGGGATAGAATGAAGTATGGGATAATTTTAGTCTTTATATTTTATGTCATGAGATTCTTTGTGATACTTCTATTAGGGAATAAAGAAAGACTATTCCTTGATCTTCCAAAGGAGAAAGGCAAGTTGTATTTAGATATCAGCATTGTCAATTATTTTATGTAAAAGAGAAGCAGACCACTTCAAGAGTGAATCAGTTGCCAGGTTGTATTCACAGATTATAATGTGGACAATCTCTCTCTCCCTGTCCTTCCTGAGATGGTGGAGGACTCTGCCAAAAAACAAACAAACAAACAAACAAACAAACAAACAAACACTCTGACTCATGTTTATTTATAGTTCTGAGTGTGTTACTAACTTATAAAAAGAGGTTATTTATATTGAGGAGAGGAAGAGGAAAAGGAGGTCGGCAGAATTACAGAAATTCCTAATTTGGGGTGTTAATTTAGTTTTATACAATAGAATCCTATTGTATCCTGATCTTTTCATCTAAAACTGAAATACACTTAATAGCCCCACACCCTTAAATTGGTCTTTGAAAACATGGTTACAAATAAAAGCACAGTATTTCTTTATTTGTGAAGCAACTGAATTTCTCTAATCTGTTATAAGACATTTATCTTGTTTCCTTTTTGTGGGGAGAGGCTAGTATAAATAGTAGTGAAATGGATTATCATGCTACATAAATGTTTATCAGCATCTGTTTGATATGTCATTTCGAGTGAATCCCAGAAGTGAATTAACTGGGTGAAAGGGAGCAAATATTTTTAAGACTGTGATACATGCTGGCAAATTGCTTTCCAATTTATACTACCACCAGTAATGAGTGAAGATGGCAATTTCATCACACCTGTTCATTACTGTCAGAACAAAATAACACAAAAGGCTTGCTTTATTAAAACAGCATTATTTCCTTTTTGTAAACAAATACCTTCAAAGACAGACATAGGCCAAGCTGTTCTCAGTAATTAAAATCTTGGTGATAATCTCTTTCTTCAGGTCAGGAGAGGATCGCTTTGAAATCCTTTTGAGAGTAGATTTGGAGGGGCAGGAAAGGGAAGCCGTGCCCACTAATAAACAACCCTTTGAAACTTGGGAACATCAAGAGAGCTTCAGTTATGCAAGAAGTCCATGAAAGAGACAGATGAATATTAAATGGAAATGAGAGGACACTGGAGATAAAAATCACCTCTGTCACATGGCTGTGTAGCGCTGTGCTAGACTTTGGAAATTACCAATTATAGTAGTGTTCTAGGTCTGGTATAACAGAGTACCACAGACTGAGGACTTAAACAACAGAAAATAAAAAGTTTCTCGTGATTCCGGAGGTTCGATGACCAAGATCCTGGTGTTCACAGGGTTAGTTTCTTCTGAGAGCCTCTCTCCTTAGCTTGTAGATGGCCATCTTCTCTTCGAGTCTTCACATGGTCTTTCTTCTACATGTCCCTGTGTTCTAATTTATTCTTATAAGAATGCCAGTCACAGTGGATCAGGGCCCACCCTAATGACCTTATTTTAACCTAATTACCTTTTCAAAGACATTTTTTCCAATATGGTCACATTGCGAGGTACTAGGAACTATAATTTCAACATATGCATTTTGAGGAAACAGAATTCATCCCATAACATTAATAGATTAAAATTTACTTTCTCCTTAAAACATAATGTGAAGTACACTATTCATGATGCTTATCTATTTGTTCAGCAATTATTGTGGAATCATTATTGTCCTTTATGAGACAAAAGTATGCTGCACACCATGATTATTCTGAATTTCTTTTGAATCTTTATGTTCACAGGCACATCTGGTTTTATAACAAGTGGATACAAAAAATAGATTTTAATAGCTGCATCTGATCTCTTAAGTTCAGTTTGCATACTATATATAGCATCCTTCATTCAAATACAGCATAATATTGAACTTGCTCCTGAAACTGGGTCATACATCAGTAGGGAGATGAAAATGAAGTGAAAGTTTTCTCCAAGATAGATTAAAGAAGTAAGTCACTTTAAAGACTTAGCATAAGGTGATGTAGAGTAACTCTGCCACTAACCTTATGATCTCCTGACAGCTTTGACAGGGGAAAATGATGTAGCCTGGAGAAAGACTTCTATGATAAGCTCAATGGCTTATGCTTACAAACCTGACATATGTGACAGTTCCATTTCAGTTAAGAAATGGATACATCCAATTTTGGCCATTAAAGATATAAAATCATTCTGTATTTCTCAATATGAATAAGATATAGAAAATAAATTTTAAATGCAACTTCTAAATACATGCACTGATATGTATAAATTAACAGTTATTTACTTGGTATTTTTAAAGAAATAGAGATAAGGAATAATGTAAACTATTGACTTCGATGTATCTGAAGATGATACAGATATACTGCATAATCACTTACTGGACACTAATAATTAAGGTGGGAGAAAACTTGACCAATTCTAAAGCATTCACATTGGTCATAAGGGGAATAAAATTGTTATGATACTCATTTAATTTATTCTAAAGTAAAATACTGATTTGACAATGGTGAAATGATTGTTGACTTAGATCTACTTTTGTAATAACATGTCTTGTTGTACTCTGAGCATGGGAAAGATCTGTAAATCCCCTGCCATTGTATTGATATGCATACATGATCGTTTCCAGGTTTTTTCTAGATATGATCTTCTCTTTTGATTCACAGCAGTGATTCAAACAACACTCTCTAGTCCTTTTTCTCCTCCTTTTCCCAACACATTGTTTTTAGTCATAGAAATCAGTCTGTAATTAATGAATGGATTTAAAGAATTAATTTTTCCCCACATTTTGTGGACTTTTTCAGAAAAGATTCTTACAGGCAATCAACAAATTGAAACATGGAGTGTTTTTCAGTCACTTAATATAACTAAGTTATTTCAAATAGGATAATGTCTGGCTTTCAATTTAGTACTCTTTAAAAGAATAAAACTTAAAAAAAAAGATAATTGACTAAACTATTCTCTGATGTTAAAAACGTTTAAGAAAAGGAGTGGGATTACAATTCACTCTAGGGTTCAGGTTTGTGTAGTGTAAAAAGCTTGGTAACTAGTATCTGTTCAACCTGGGTTTAATACATAGCTATATTAAATATTAGATGGACAATGTTTAAGTAGGTTACTAGCAACTAAAATATTCTCTTGCAGGACCCTTGACCAAGGTTAGTTCTCTTCTTCCTAGAAGAGTCACTCTATGTAAATGATGTGATCTCATAATTTGGGAAGGTTTGTGAAGAGCTGAGGTAGGAG
>NW_011888917.1:1571458-1578332 GCF_000151845.1 Pteropus vampyrus
AAAGATCTGTAAATCCCCTGCCATTGTATTGATATGCATACATGATCGTTTCCAGGTTTTTTCTAGATATGATCTTCTCTTTTGATTCACAGCAGTGATTCAAACAACACTCTCTAGTCCTTTTTCTCCTCCTTTTCCCAACACATTGTTTTTAGTCATAGAAATCAATCTGTAATTAATGAATGGATTTAAAGAATTAATTTTTCCCCACATTTTGTGGACTTTTTCAGAAAAGATTCTTACAGGCAATCAACAAATTGAAACATGGAGTGTTTTTCAGTCACTTAATATAACTAAGTTATTTCAAATAGGATAATGTCTGGCTTTCAATTTAGTACTCTTTAAAAGAATAAAACTTAAAAAAAAAGATAATTGACTAAACTATTCTCTGATGTTAAAAACGTTTAAGAAAAGGAGTGGGATTACAATTCACTCTAGGGTTCAGGTTTGTGTAGTGTAAAAAGCTTGGTAACTAGTATCTGTTCAACCTGGGTTTAATACATAGCTATATTAAATATTAGATGGACAATGTTTAAGTAGGTTACTAGCAACTAAAATATTCTCTTGCAGGACCCTTGACCAAGGTTAGTTCTCTTCTTCCTAGAAGAGTCACTCTATGTAAATGATGTGATCTCATAATTTGGGAAGGTTTGTGAAGAGCTGAGGTAGGAGAATCCCACCTCCTGTGCTGGATCAGACAGGATTTCTCGACCTTAGCACATAAACGATATTTTGGGCTAGTTAATTCTTCCTTGGGCTTGTCGGGGGCTGTCATGTGAATTGTAGGATGTTTATCAGCATCCCCGGCCCCCTACCAACTAAATACCAGTTGTACCTCACCCCCGGTTGTTACAACCAAAAATGTCTGCAGAAATTGCTAAATAGCTCTATCAGTGTGTATGTGTGTGTGTGAGGTGGTGGGAGTGGGGGTGGAGGGGTCCAGGCCAGGCGAGAATCTAAGAGAGAGTGAGGAATTAGCCCTGGTAGAAGATTCTTTAGTTAAAACAATGAGATGATGTGGACAGATCACCACCTCCCTCCACCACTGGTTTAACATTTAGAACTTTCCATATTGAGGCTATATAGTTTTATCGTTTTCTTTTCTTTTTATTTTCTTTGTTATTGGTGTTATTTATTATCTATATAATAATAATAGTGATAATAATTTGTTCATTTTATCATCTTCTTTTCTTTCTAATTCTAGCTTGTACTTACTTCAATTAAACCAATTTTAAAGATAAATATATCTCCTCCTTCCTTTCTTCTTGCAACTTTTCTCATTGTAAATAAGTATGTTCCTATCAGAAAAATCAGAGTAAGCAAGCTAAATCCTATGTTTAAAGCCCTGACCATTCGTAGTGGCTAAAGAAATTGATCTTTTAGAAGCTGAGGATTTTCTGTTTATCTGTAAGTCCAACTCTGACTTCACTGATACCATGTCTTTCTGTGATAAATTCATTGTAACCTGGCAGTAATGCTGACTTTCCAGAGTTCTGTACTTACTCTTCATTTCACACTTCTACTCCCATGGATATTAGACAGTTAGGTTCTTGCTCAACCAGTGGAAAACTTCAAATAACTGCCTGTCTTTTAAGGAGATTTTTGTTGTTCTTCCTTTAGTCATGCTAGCTAAAAGCAAAACATAGAACATAGAATTATAGTTTTTAAATACCATCTAAAATGCCTCATTCCAAATAAATAAATAAATAAATATTTTAAAAACCCTGCCACTTTTACATTGATTTCTCTGATGATTCTTTCATGAATAAAGTTGTCATCCATACTTGTGTTTCTCAATTATTCTGCACATAATTGTAGTTGTGTGAATATAAATATAAGAACTATGAACTAAGGTTTCCATACTGAGAGGTGAATAGTTGAGTAGAATTATCAGATATTTTTAAAATGTCCAAATTATTTAATATTATGTTTAAGAGTTTTCAATAGCCTACGTTTATTGCACACTCACTATGTCCCAGGAAGTGTTTTAAGCAATTTATTTGTATTAACTCTATCTTTATAACAACTTCATTATCAGTGAAAACCTGAGGCTCAGAGAGTGTTATGAAAATAGTCTGAAGACCTTGTTAGCTAGTAATCCAGGGACCAACATTGAAATCCAGGAAGTATGAAATTCTAATTTTGGCCATAAAATGAACAATTCAACCTAAATTTATGAGCATGTGTGTGCATGTGTGCACATGCTCTTCTGCAAACATGTCTGTTCCACTTGAATAATGGCTGAGGGAATATTCTAGGCCAGCCAAGGGCTTGGTTTTCTCTCATTACCTAGAAACTCTCAAGGCATGTTTGTATAATAATGGAAATCTCCTAATTCACAGTTCGAGTCACTTTATTTGATTATCCACTTAAGTGACTTCTAGAGCTAAAATTCTTTGAGTTTGAGAACTTTAAATATGGAAGAAACATTTATTTCTATTTTATGGATGCTTTCTATCACTCATAGTATAACTTCTGTTCCAATATACTGGTAGAAATCACGAAAGATGTTATTTCTTCTCATTTTCCCTAACATCTGAAAATTTCAGTTAGATAAACTGACAAAAAGTATGAACAAAGTGAGTAGTTCTTTCATCTACTCTTAATTGAAGTTTTTGTAATTAATATTATCATATTTGCAATGAGAGTTCTTAGATTTAGATCTCAGCTTTTATGTAGGTAGATCTCTGAACATATTGGGAAATCTGGCACTGCATCTAATGGAATAATAAAACAAAGAAACAATAGAAATATTGGGCTTTAGAACAGTAATACATGCTTCTTTTTCCTCTTGATTTTTAAAGTACTGACGTTTATTTGAACATATTTATATCTATTATCTGCACATATGTTTCAATTTCTCTGCCTGAAAATTTGAAACATTACCGTGAATATGATTTTCTGTTAACTTTTATTGGTGCTTCACTGCCACTTTTTAATGAACAAATATTATAAGGCTTTTATTATCATAAACTCTACTTAACCTGCTTCTTCACCTTCCTGTTTTGAACCTATTATTAATGTAACATTTTGAAAAGTGATATCTGAGTTTTTGCCTAAAATTGACCTTTACATATCAGTAACTGAATCTGTTTCTATATTTCTTTCTGGGGATAGAGTTTCTTTGGAGGTTCAGATTGAGAAGTATATTAGAATATTTTCTCTTGTTCTTTTTTCTTAATGAACTTTAGCAAAAAAGACAAAAGATAGGACACCTTTTTGAAGTTAATGGGCAGATACATATTATGAACAATGGTTGAGTTTTCAACTATATTTCTTTCTTAATTTTATATTGGTATTTCTCAGTTATACTAAGTATATTAATAAGAATATATGTATATATTTTTTCATTAGGTTTCTGTCCTGAGACCACAGCAGGATGTGCCTTGGACAAAGGTATGTACATTTTAAATATATTTCAAATTTTCTCCATGACTAAAGTGTAAAAATATTATGGTAATATGTACAGCACTGTTAGATGTTTAGATATATGGAATTATAGTACATGTTCATGTATATAATATATACTCTTAAATCTGGTAAAATATGATACTAATGAGAAAACATCAATATCGAAATTTGATTTTCAAATACATATCATTGCCCGAGCAAGAGAGCCTTAATCCACACCACTTGTATTCAAAGAACAGTTATCACTAATGCCTTTGAAAGTAAAACAATGGGACCACCTGTTCAAAGGTTGATGGGAGGTGTTTATCATAGTCTTTAATGACTCAGATGAATACATTATCAAAATAGAATACATATGAATTAAATTATCAGTCAAGAACTACTGAGAAGTATCTATGTTTTGGGGGAACAAATAGTGAAATTAGTTTAAAGTTATAAATCAATTTGAAAAGAGAAAGCAAACCAAAAAATAAACACGCACAGTTCAGTAAAAATTATATGAATGCACTACATGAAAGATAAGGGAGACTGCGCAAGGCCAATACAAAGATGCCTATAATTTCAAAATGAAATGCTATTGTAAAAAAAAAAAAGTGTGAACAAAAGTTATTATAAAGATCATGAATTGCAGGAACATTGAATCCTAAGAGGGAGCTGAAAAGAAAATGTATATTATGAATGAAAAGTACATAGTGGGAACTGAGTAAAGACTAAAGGAACTAAGAGTCTTAAGGACTGTAGTGGAGAAAAATAAAGACTGATAAAATGAATTTCACATGTAGAAACTATAAAAATTAGTCCTCTTCTATAGAGGAAGTAGCAAGAAAAAAAATTGCTTAAATGAACACATAAAGAATTTAAGTGAACTGTAGTGTAAAGGTATTGAGAGAATGTTTGATCTCATTTCTCTGGAGGTATTTAAATACCGAATAAATTCACAAATGTCTGATTAGAGTTTCTCTAAAGCATCATTTATCCTATCCAGGGGCCTTCCAACCCCATGTGGAAACTGGTCAGGCAGTTCCCTTTAATTTTTCTGCATAACACAGTAATTTTATATTGAAAAGAAAGCTGGGAGTTGGTTTGTGGTTGTAAGAAAAATGTGGACATATATACTATTATTAGTAATAATTGATGCCTATTCTATTTTATGCAAACATAATATTTGAGGAAATACATTTACATATAAATCTTTACAATTTGGCTCAAAACATACTGTATGCGTTCTGCTATGTTACTCTTTAAAATATTCTATTACAAACTAATCAAAAACAGATTCACAAATATAGTGGACAACCTGGTGATAGCCAGAAAGGAAGGGGTTGTGGGGACTGGGAGAATGGGGTGAAGGGTTAAAGAAGTACAAATTAGTAGTTGAAAAATGGTCACCGGGATGGGGAGCATGGCATAGGGAATACAGTTAGCATTAATGTAATGGCAAGGTGGAAAACCAGAGGAGAGAAGGAGCAATTAGGGAGACCATTTTATAAACTATATAAATGTCTAACCAATGTACTGTATACTTGAAACTAATTAAAATAAATAAATTTTAAATAAAAAAAAGTTCTGTTAGCATATGTATATACATATATGGATAATTTTCTGAGATTTTAAAATTAAAAAAAGAAAAACATTTCCAGTTTTTCTTGACCCTATTTTTATATAATTTTTCTTTTAGTCATTTTCAGTTCCTATTTAGAGACTGGTGTGACTTAGAGTATCTAAAGACAATATGCCAGCTCACATGCGCTGCCAGGGGAATGAACGGCTCCGGGCACAAATCCCTGTTGTGTCGAGGCTTTGGCATGCTATTTGGCAGGGAACTAAGTAAAACATAGCACAGTGAAAATAATCTTGTTTTTTAAATAGATATGCAGCCTCAACCTCAAGTCTGCTGTTGGTCACTATTACTCTTTCTCCCTCATACTCCGAGGGAACAGCATTTCTGGCAATGAACTGAGAACTAGACATTTCCTACATGTTCTCATAGTGCGAAGAAGTAGGAGAGTCATGGCTTGAAAATTGGACCTTCCTGGGGTTGAAGGGCAACTCTGTCATTAAGTAGCTGTGGAATCCTAGGCAGGTTACCTCTGATAGAAAATAAATTTACTAATACTTATCACAGAAGTTGTGCGAGTATTAAAATGACACAATTATCCTAGAGCACCTCTTATATTTCATAGTAGACATTGAATAAATGTTATTTTACTCCTTCCTATTTCTGTAATGAGTTGAATTTTGTGTTAAACTTATTAATAATCATCTCAGTCGTTATGTGAATAAAAAAGGAATGACTAATCTACATTGGTAAGTTTTTGGTTATGTAAACAAATGAGCACTCTTTGTGTGGGAAAGAAGAATTGTTGCAAACTCTTGATCATTTTTTATATTCATTATTTTTAAGAGTTGCATGTGATTTAAAGGATCTTTATGTTACATAACAGTGATTCAAATGTCTTTGATTTAATTTTACATTGTGTTAGTGTCTTAAAGATAGAAAACTGCGCTGTAAAATATAGATGGCTTAGAAAAATTATACCTCTATATCATACCCAAAACATCTTAATTTGGTTAGATAGTTTAATTTAGTTTTCTTATTGAGAAATTATTACGTGTCATATATTGTATTAGGTACTAAGCGTACAAAGAAGAAAGATATGTTTTCTGCCTTCAAGAGAATTATAATCCTAGAAGGGAGGAGACATTTGGCAGGGAATTAAATGTTTATACTCATCATTTTAACACAATGTGACAATATACTACAATAAAGAGGTGCCAATGAAGGAGCCATATAAAAAGGTCACTTTAATCAATCTGGCTTCCTGGAAGGGTTAACACCTCGGCTTTCTTAAAAAGTGATGATAAACTGGCTAGGTATTAGTCAAATATAGAGAACGAGGGTGGGAAGATGTTAAGAATAAAGGTTGAGAAATTGATTAGAAATCTATTGTTTGAACTACAAAAGAAACGATACCAATAAAGGTATAGATTTGAAATTGGAAAGTGACATCCTCCTGCTTCATTCTCCAAAGTATAGATTTAAGATGCATTTAGATTATTTTTACTGGATTAAGATTGATGTGTAATGGTGTTTAACATAGTGTTATTTATAACATGATAACGAGAAACAAATAATAAGGAAACTATTAAATTATGATAATATAAAATATTTTAATTATTAAAATTCATGACTTTGGAGAGTATTTAAAGAGGTTGTATTTCTAAAAAAACAAGGGAGACTGAAATAGTATTATGCTACCATACTTTTATACATTTGCTTTTATACATATATTTATGTAAAACAGAAACAGAATACTGAAACAATTACATATATATGATATGTATAATCATGTGCTCTTTTTAGGGGATAGGGTTCAAGTAGAGTACAGAAAAACAATGCAAACATACACATTCAGAATAATTAAAGGCAATTATCGATATGTAGTAGGTATATGGGTGGTTT
>NW_011888917.1:1579312-1594967 GCF_000151845.1 Pteropus vampyrus
TAGGGTTCAAGTAGAGTACAGAAAAACAATGCAAACATACACATTCAGAATAATTAAAGGCAATTATCGATATGTAGTAGGTATATGGGTGGTTTTTATTTTTTCTTAAAACTTTGATATATGTTTTAGACTTTATATGATGACTGTAGTGAGCACACTCTAATATGGCTCACATGAATCTTACTTCTGATGTCTATCCTTTTGTGTGATCCCCTCCCCTTGTGTGTGGACAGGACCTCTGACTTGCTTTTAATCAATGGAATATGGAGAAGGTGACAGGATATCACTCCTGTGATTATGTTATGTTACATGGCAAAAGTGATGGAATGGCAGGCCCATGACTATATTATTTAAGGCTACATTTTATTAGAAGACTAGTTTTTGCTCTTCCACTGGCCTTGAAGATGTAAACTGCCCATGGTGCAAGAGAGTCTAAGGAAAGGGCTATATATCAAGAAAATGTTGCAGCTTCTAGGGGCTCAGGGTGGCCTCTAGGAGCTGAGAGTGGTTGCTGCTGGCAGCCAGCAAGAAGAACCTCTGTCCTACAGTCATAATAAAATAAATTCTTCCAACAACTACATATATATTTTTTATATATATATATTACCCAATGCAATCTATAGATTCAATACAATCTCTATCAAAATTCCAATGATATTTCACCATAGTAGAACAAATAATCTTAAAATTTATATGGAACTACAAAGCCCCTGGAGAGCTGCAGCAATCTTGAGAAAGAAGAACAAAGATGGGGGTGTCAAGCTACCTGACAGAAAACTATACTATAAGGTTACAGTAATTAAAACAGCATGGTACTGACATAAAAATAAACATGTAGATTAATGGAACAGAATAAAGAGTCCAAAATAAACCCATGCCTATATGGTCAATTAATCTATGACAAAGGAGGCAAGAATATACAATGGGGTAAAGACAGTCTTTTTAATAAATAATGTTGGAAAAACTGGACAGATACATGCAACAAAATGAAACTAGATTATCTTCTTATACCATGTATAAGAGTAAACTCAAAATGGATTAAAGACTTAAATGTAAGACCAGAAACCATAAAACGCCTAGAAAAAAACAGGCAGTACACTCTCTGACCTTGCTCTTAGTAATATTTTTCTTGATATATCCCCTTGGGCAAGGGAAACAAATTAAAAATAAACAAATGGGACTACATCAAACTAAACAAGTTTTTGCACAGCAAAGGAAACAACAAAATGAAAAGACGACATAATGATTGGGAGAAGATATTCATGAATGATACATCTGATAAGGGATTTATATCCAAAATATATTTAGAATTCATACAACATAACACCAAATAACAAACAAACAATCCAGTTAAAAAATAGGCAGAAGACCTGAACAGACATTTCTCCAAAGAGGACATACAGATTGCCAATAGACAAATGAAAAGATGCTCAATGTCACTAATCATTAGTGAAATGAAAATTAAAACCACAATTAGCTATTACTTTTCACCTGTCAGAATGGCTATCATCAGTAAATCAACAAACAACAAGTGTTGATGAGGATGTAGAGAAAGGGAATCCTTGTGCATTGTTGATGAGATTGCAAATTGTTGATGGGAATGCTGTGGAAAACAGTATGGAAGTTCCTCAAAAGATTTAAAAAGAACTGCCTTACGACCCAGCAATTCCATGTCTGGGTATTTATTTGAAAAAATCCAAAACACTAATTTAAAAACATATATGCATCTCAATGTTTATTGTAGCATTATTTACAATAGCCAAAATATAGAAGCAACCTAAATGCCCATTAATAGATGATTGCATAAAGAAAAATTGGTACATATATACATTAGAATATTACTTGGCCATAAAAAATGAAATCTTACCGTTTGCAACAATATGATTGGAGCTAGAAGGTTTTCTGCTAAGTGAAATAAGTCAGACAGGAAAAAACAAATGTCGTTATTTCATGTATATGTGGAATCTGAAGAACAATATAAACAAACAAAACAGAAACAGACTTACAGATACAGAGAAAAAATTGATGGTTGCCAGTTGAGTGGGGGGGTTGGGGAGCTGAGTGAAAAAGAGGAAGAGAGTAAGAAGTACAAATTATTAGTTACAAAATAGTCATGGGGATGTAAAGTACAGCATAGGGAAAATAGTCAATAATATAGTAATAACTATGTATGATGCCAGGTGGGTACTAGATTTATTGGGAGATCACTTCGTAAATTATATAAATATCTAACCACTATGCTGTACACCTGAAACTAATATTAAATAATATTTAATGTCAGCTGTAATTGGAAAAAAAAGAGATCAATGATTGTAGATTTTCTAAAGAGCATCCAGGAAATGACCTCACATGAGCTACAGACTGTGAAAGTAGGGAAGTGAAGTTAAATAATGCTGATAGGCTTACAGATAATAGGGGAGTTAGAACTCTTGGTTACCATGAGTAGGATGGTTAAGAGGGTTTACACATTTTTGAAAGGATATGTCAACATCTACATTGTATGTACTTCTAATGAAACTTCTACAAAGTAGAACTTTCTATGTTTATGTGGGGAAACTGAGTCAAATACATAAATAAATATGTGGCAGGCAAACTCAGTTTTGACTGATTCCAAATCTACATTCTCTCTATGAAATTATAATGGTTAATATAGAAAAAGGGAATAGGAGAATTGTGTTATAAGCTGGTTTCAATTTAAGAAGAAATAAATATTTTATAATAAATCGTTGCTCTGAATTTTTAACTACTTTAACTTTTGCTGAAATCATTTGTCTTCCTTACTAAGAAAAATAGCTGAATAAAAACACCAAAAAAATTTATACAAAACATCAATTTTTTCTTTAAGTTCAGAGAGTTAGTCTATTCAGTGCTTATGAAAGACTTTAAGTCCAGAATTGCTGTGTTAAAAATTGCAGGATGCTGAATATACACACTCCTATGTATTTTGTTTTATCATAAAATTTAAACAGTCTTATGTACATATAGCAGAGCTACCACTTGCATAAAACTTAACTGAAAAGTAAATATTAAGTGTTTTCAAGTAAAATATAAAAGATGTAATTGCTTAGTTTTCTTTACACATTTTTTCTATTATGAACAAGTACTAAGGAAATGATCATAAAGGGAATTTCAGTAAACTGTCATGTCTTTATTATATTGCCTGAATTTCTGTAAAGTTTTGTTGATGTACTAAGTAAACCATCCAAGTGAAAATAATTCTGTAATAAACATTGTTTTTAGAGCTTTGAAGAAAACAGTGATTCCATAAAGATGTTTCATGAAACGCATTCTTGCAGAAATGCTCAAGGTAAAATGGGTTCCATGGAAACAGCAATTTGAGAAACACTGCTTATCACACCCTTATAGACTATATTACCCTATGGTAATATAGCATGATAAAAACAATGAAAATTTCTGTTGTAAAAAGTTATTAATTTTGTTTGCTGTAGAAAAATTTGGAGCTAATATAGCCATGTGAGAGGCACTGTTTTGTAATAATTAAGTGTGGTCTCTAGAGTAAGACTGGATTTGATCTTCTGTTCCACTATTTTTGAGGTAAAATTCACATCAGATAAAGTTAACCATTTAAAGCAAACATTCTATATTTATATAGGCAAATAATGTTTGACAAAAGGGCCAAAAATATACAGTGGAAAAAGGAAAGCCTCTTCAATGGTGCTAGGAAAACTGGAAAACCACCTGCAAAAGAATGAAACTAGACTGTTGTCTATCAGCACACACCAAAATTAACTCAAAATGGATAAAGGACCTGAATATAAGTCCTGAAACAATAAATTGCATAGAAGAAAACATAGGAACTAAACTCATGGACCTCGGACTTAAAGAGGATTTTATGAATTTGACCTCAAAAGCAAGGGAAGTAAAAGAAAAAATAAATGAATGGGACTATACCAAACTAAAAAGCTTCTGCACAACAAAAGAAACCATTAACAAAGTAAAGAGACAACCATCTGAATGGGAAAATATATTTGCAAACAATGCCTCCGATAAGGGCCTAATATCCAAAATATACAAAGAACTCATACAACTCAATAACAACAAAATTAAATGATCCAATCAAAAAATGGGCAGAGGACCTGAACAAACATTTCTCTCAAGAACAGATACAAATGGCCAACAAACATATGAAAAGATGCTCAACATCACTAGCTATTAGGGGAAATGCAAATCAAAACCATGAGATGCCATCTCACATTTGTTAGAATAGCTGTTATCAACAGGAAAAGTAACAAGTGTTAGAGAGGATGTGGAGAAAAAGGAACCCTCATAAACTGCTGGTAGGACTGTAAATTGATATAGCCACTATGGAAAACAGTATGGAGTTTTCTCAAAAAACTAAAAATTGATCTACCATATGATCCAGCAATCCCTCTTCGGGGTATTTACTCCAAAGACTTGAAAACATATATCCAAAAAGATATTTGCAAACCAATGTTCATAGCAGCATTATTCACAGTGGCCAGGACATGGAAGCAACCGAAGTGTTCTATGATACATGATTGGCTAAAGAGGCTGTGGTACATATATACAATGGAATATTACTCAGCCATATGAAGAGATGAAATACTGCCATTTGTGACCACATGGATGGACCTTGAGATAGTATTGCTAAGCGAAGTAAACCAGACAGAAAAAGTTGAAAATCACATGATATCACTTATACGTAGGATATAAACCTAAAAGCAAGAAACAAACTAATGGACAATAGACTAATGGTTAACATTGGTGGGGGGAGGTAGATGGTGTAAAAAGGGTCAAATATGTGATGACAGAAGGAAATCTAACTATGGGCAGTGAACATACAAGAAAAGTATATGTAACTTACTGTTGAATTGTACACTTGAAACTTACTGGATTGCATTAACCAATGTCACCATAATAAAAAAAAATAATAATAATAAATAAAAATAAAAAAGCATAAAAGCATAAAAGAAGGGAACATTTCAGTGCCATTTAGTACATTAGCAATATGTTTACAACCTCTATCTAGTTCCAAAATGTGTCATCACTCCAGAAGGACCATTGTAGCCATCAGGTAGTTGCTCCCCATCCCTCCTTTCCTCACCTGCTCCACTATGATAACTCATGTGGACATTCTATTTACTCTCCTTGAGACTCATTTTCCTCGGTATTACTATAAAAACAGGAAAACCTTATATGGTGATTGTAAGATTTTAGGAAAGTTATTAGTACACTTAGGAAATTATAAGTATTAAATAGACGTTAGATAAAATGATAACCTATTTGGTTCTCTTTTGCATCCAAGGGAAAAATTGTTCAAGAAAGTACTATTAAAGAAATGCTGATAAAAGTCAACAGAACAGAAAAAGAAAGAGAGAAGCCATAGACCTTGAATTACTTAGATGTTAATGAATCTCATATAACTCTGGTGCCCCAGAAGACACAATTAGCACTCATGTTTATTTCTGTCTTTCCATGTAAGGTTTATGGGTAAAGCGGTTTTGAGGTAGATATTAGGGCAGAGAGGTGCTAAGAGAAAGAAAGATGTTCCCAGAAATCCCTAATCTGAAAATAACAGGAATATAGAGGTTTTTTGAGGAAAGGGCAGGGTGGGGGCGCATTCTTTAAGTCGTGAACAAAGGAAATAAAATAGTTGACAGCAGCTCTAACTTAGCTCTAATTATTTTCCAGTTGATACCATAAATGTTCATGATTGTAAGATTTTTAAGAGCACCATTGACATTGAAAAGCAAATTACAAAACAACATGTAAAAATATAATTTAAAATTATGTATAAGCATATATTTATATTTATATATGTAAATGTATGTAAATTTAATTATAGGTATAATTTCGTATGTATGGCATCATATTCCACAGTGAGTATATAGCTCTAGAAGAATTTTCACTGGAATTAGAGAAGTAATTGCCACAATGTATCAGAACTTCAGGTATTTTTCATCTGACTCTGTATTCTTTTCTATAATTGTTAAAATTTTCATATGACTATATGCTATCTTACTAACAGAAACAAAACAGTAGAGCTGTATTCATTTAGTAATAGAGATACATTACAACCATACTTTGATATTTTTACCCAATTGCCTTGATAATTGCTGCAAGGACAAATCCTTAAAAACATATCAAAAGGATCAAGTGGTTTGCATCCAGGAACCTACAGAAGAAAGAAAAAAAGAGTTTGTGAGACCCTCTCCCCTTTTCTCCATAAACGCAAATTATTCTTGAACATATAGCAAACTGGAACTTTCAACTCCTTCTTCTTTTTTTAGTTCAATCTACCCAAATTTTCCCCAAATCTTTTTCTCCTGATCAACCTTAGACCATTAATTTCTAGTTCTTTTGCAAATTCTACCAAAGATAATACTCTGTAAATTTAAAAGGTAGAGAGAGTTTATCACCTCTTACTACACAAGGAAGTTCAATATCCTGCTCTGATCTGCAGTCTGTCATTTGCCTCTTGAACCAAAGGATTTAAACTCTTTAGTGGTCCTCAAACCTGGGTGTCTTCATAGGAATCATCTAGAGACCTCTCTAACTTACAGATACTTGGATCCCACCCCAAACTTTCTTGTTTAAGTCTAGAATGAGATCTGGGAATCCACTTACAATATTCTAGATTATACTGACCCATGGATTATACTTTGAGAAACACTGGAAACTTTATAGCTCCCAATGTTAACCTGTTTGCAAACCTGTGATTTAAAAAAAATATTTCTTCCAAGCATTTTCATCTAAAAGCATCTGTAATTCTTTTTACCTCCTCTCCTTGAAAATGTGTTTTGTGATTCAGGTAGAACATGACAGTTTATCCATCATAATAATCACATGTACCACCCTCAAATACAGAAATGATTGAATAATCTACTTCTTATTTCACTCCTTTGTAGAATAGATATAGGCCAACTGCTCATAACAAATAGAAGAATCAAATCTTCCAATTATATTTTTAATTAGGTTAATGCAATTTTACCAAAGTAGTCTTACTTACAACAAATTATTATTTACTACACAGTATGTTATAACAATACAATATTTAATTTATAAAATATGTGTAGTTTAGGTTTTTTATTAAGCTGTCTTGGATGTACTAATACATTTTCCTGCAAACATCCCTGAGAAGCAGACAAGAACTACCATTATTTATCATCATTTGTAGAGAGATTGAATCACTGAGCTATTAAGTAACTTGAAGAAGGTTGCAGAATCAGTGACTAAGTGAGAACACTTCATCTCCTAGCCCCTTGATCAGTAATTTTCTCAACAAATCCTGTTACATATATTTCTTGCTCTTAGAGTTTACAAGTCATTCAATTTTGTGGGAGATTATTCATTATGGGGCATATGAGAATTTGTGCTCTATAGAAAGTTGAAAACTAGAAGTAGGAAATCATATTAAAGAAAGTCCTTACTTTTCAAAAATTACTTTTTTATGCTTTGTCCTTGTTACTCTTCCTATTTCATAGGACACTTTCTTATTCCATCCATCCATCCGTTCATTCATCCATTTTTTCAACCAATATTTATTGAGCATTTTTAATATATCTAACACTCTGCTAATAAACTAGACAGAATTTTTGTCCTCAGTTTGTGAATTCTGATAAACATACACAGACAAATGGTATCATATAATAATTGCTACATTGCAGCTAGGTGTTAGGAGAAAAGTGGCTTATGAGAAGAATCTCTGAATCTATTTGAGGAAGTTAGAGAAATCTCAGAAATTAGAAAATTCTAGCTAGGTTTGGAAGGAAGGGTAAAAATTTATAAGGATTCAAGGTAAGGATAGGGCATGGAAAGGGGAGAACAGAGGAAAATCCTAAACATAATATAATCCTAGCCCATCTGAGATATAAATGATCTCTGGATTTAAAATTTACAGGCCTAGTAAATACATTTTCATTTTTTGAGCCTTTGTATCTTCCATGGAGAATATTGTGGGTCATTCCCAGATATGAGATGTTTAGCATCATGAACTCACCACATTAGAACCATCATCATTCTGGCAGGAGTGTTCATCTAGAGAAACAGATCTCTCTTCATTATGAAATGTATACAAGCAAACACAAAATAGAGCTAGTGTTTTAAATAGTATAACAAAGCAAAGAGAGCCCTCACTGCCTAGGTTGGCCTTTTATACTTCAGCCTGAAGGGCATTTTTGCAACTAAGCAAGAAGCCTTCAAAATATAATGGAAACACTGACAGACACTTAACTATACCAGCTCTGGTGAGTACAGCCATAATTCACTTCATAATACAAATGGATAAGTTGTCCAGAGGGATCCCTGCATTGATGTTATTGAGTGTCTTTTTGAAAAGTTCTGGTTCTGGGCTATGAAACTACAATATAAAACTGAATGATTCTCTTAGGAATAGATTCTAAACTGGCCCCCTCAATTACCCTACTGATATCCTTAGGGTAGGCAACGTGGAAATGTCCTATGAAGACTGGAAATGTAAAATAATAAACCAAAGTGAAAAAAGCAAACAATGAAACAAAGTTTGTTGTATGAAAAATCTAATATTTCTTCCCACAAGGTCTACTTAAAAGCCGAGCACATCAGAGGTGAAAGAAGGCAGCCTTCTTTAACTTAAGTGGGGTTAGTTGTCAAGCAGGTTTTGAGTACACTCTGTACTTGCAAAATCATGTGGTGGGCCAAAGTGCAGCGATCCCAGTGATCTTGATGGTCAAAGTATCCTACGTGTTTCATAATATAATGCAAATGACTTCAATATGAGGTAGCCACAATTCCAAACACCATTTAGAGCTTTAATGACTTGTCCTAGAAAGGTCCTGACAGGCCACATTTAATGGATCTTCTAAACAATGTAAAAGATTTCTCTAAATGTGTTATACAGCTTATAATTTTAGTGTAAAAATAATTGTCCTCTGTCCCCACTACTGTTCTCTTCCCCACGTGCAGTGCTGGGGTCCTGAAAATTACAAAAGCTTCAAATAATTCTGAAAATATCACTCACGAAATCCTGAAAGGACATTAAATTTTCAATAGGAAGTTAGGAGACAAGGATTCTAGTGTCAGCTTTTCCAATGCAAACTTTGTAACCTTGAGTTCTTTATAAATTCTGTGAGCCTCAATATGCTCATCTCTAAAATGAAGGTCACAGATTACCTGTTATGTCCTTTGCTGTTGGTCCATGGCACCATTTAAGCCTGCTAATGAATTACTTAAATATCTAAGTCCACATTAAGCCTTATGAAAATCATAACTGGCAAGATTTTCCTCTCAATTACTTGTGTTAATAGGGGCCAAAATGGCATGGATACTTTAAATTCACAGATAATCCCCAAACTTCAATTTAACTAAGTGTTCTAACCTCCTTTTCTGCCAAATCATTTACAGGGGATTCAAATGATTAGCACACACTGGCACTAGATTTATCTCTTTTGTAATTCCATACCTACTGCCTTTCCACCAGGATATTTTGATATATAAATTTCCAAAAAATAGAAATGAAGAGTATGTCAAATATAGTAGTTGTATAATCTATAGACCAATTATTTCAAAATATCCCAAGTGTTATGATTATTAACAATAATTTGTCAAGGGCTTATCCTATACCAGGTGTTTTATAAATCATTTTATTGAAAACTCACAATTACCTTGTTGGGTTGTATATTCATTTCTTAGGCTGCCATAACCAAGTACCACAAACTGGGTGGCTTAAACCACAGAAATTTATTGTCTCACAATTTTGGAGGCTAGAAGCCTGAAATCAGGGCGTCACCAGGGATGATCCCCTCTGAGGTTTGTGATCGAAAATCAGTTTATTGCCCCTTTCCTAGTTTCTGGTATTTGGGTCGGGGGGTGGGGCTGGAATTTTGGCACACTTTGACTTTTAGATATGTCACTCCAATCTCCTTCATTTTCACGTGGAATTCTCTCTTTATTGTGTCTTATGGTGTTCTTTTCCTGAAGACAACAATCAGATTAGGGACCCATTCTACTTCAATAAGATCTCATTTTAACTTGAGTACCTCTACAAAGTACTCTTATTTTTTTTTTTCAAATAAGGCCACACTCTGAGGTACTGGGGCTCAGAACTTCAAATAGATCCATATATGGTGATCCTCAATTCAATCTATAACAGGTAGGTATTCTCATTTTATAAACGAGCTAACTAAAGTTATGATGTTGAATTAATTTCCTTAAGGTCACAAAACCAGTAGAGCTGGGGTTCATATCCACATTTGATGAATATATTTATTGTTTAGAAAATAATATTGGTACTCAAAAAGAAAACAAGCTATATCAGTCCCTCAAGACTAAAAATATTGGACATAATCTTTTTGGATACTTCAGTAGGTGTTGAGGATTTAGTAACACTGACCAGCGTCCAAATATCATTGATGACACCACAACTAAATACGCACTGTCAGAGCTGATTCTTGAGAAAGCTTTAGAAGCCTGGGCAAAAATTAAGGGGAGAACAAAGAAACATCCTAGTCCCCAGGTCATCTTGGAAGATATCTATACAAATAATAACCAGAGAAATCCATTAATGGAGTGTCTTTGTAAAAGATTTTTAAATGTTCAATATTTATTTGATGAGGAATTGGTGAACAGCATCTTTGAGCATTTCTTGTGTGTGCGTGTGTGTGTGTGTGTGTGTGTGTGTGTGTTTCATTCAAGTACTTCAAGTAGTGTGGCAGAAGAGGAGCAATGAATACTCTGCAGTTATTGTAAGAAGCTGCATTGGAAGAACAAAATTAACTGGCATCATATTTCTTATTTTTTTCCAGTTATGCTTTAATGTTCTTAAACAGTTGGTATTTGTGAAATGGATTGGCTACACATTAATGTGGCTCTGCTCTGAGCACCTTGATTTAATATCTTACACAGAAATGCATAAGGAAGAAACTTGGGCCTTGGAAGAAAGCAGATGGACTTTAGGAACTAGAGCAGGGAATATCTGAATTTTAGAAACTGAGGTAAATAGGAAAGCTTCCAATAGGCCCTTGAGTTCCGGAGTTCTGAAGTTTCTCCAACAAATAATCCTTTTTATTCCAATAGTTCATCAAAATAAGACCTCATTTCAAGATAACTTGGAAGTGGTTGGAAATGTTTCACTTTTCTGAGATTCCTGATATTTTGCTAAATGAGAAATTACTTATGTTAGTAAACATATATATATTAAAAATGCAGATGTCTGTGGGAAGTTAAGGGGCATTAGCTTTTCACATATTTAATGTGAATCTGTTATATTCACCCTTTGCTTTAAAAAACAAAGATTGGTTACAGTGAAACAAGTGCAAGTCTTGATGTAGGACTAGGTAAAAGCAAGGGATAAGTAGTTTAGGAATGTTGTTTTCTCAGTAAAAGTAATTTATGTAGAGGCATCTTGATTTGTGTATGTCTAAGCTGGGGGAGTATATTTTCCTTTGCATTGTTGCTATAAACTAGATGTTTAATCTGTTTATTTCTAGCTGTATTTGGTTGCTTTATAATTGAATAAAAGCAAAAATGTTTCTTATTTTTTTTCTGAGTGCCATTAACATTATTTTATTTATGAGATTTTAATAATAGGTACTTGGAGGATGTAATTGTTAGAATAAATTTAAACATCTAAATAATTATCACCTTTGATTGCAGTTAGGATATACAGGGAGATGAATAAAGGAGTTGACATAATAGCAAAAATTTTGCAATTCGTATTAATAATGGTTGGTAAACTAGGGGTAATGCTAAGTAAAACAAATCTACATTAATCATACAAAGGTTGATTTTTTTCATACTTGTTAACAATTAATATACTCATTTCCAAAATCCCATACCAATTTCTTTTGAAGTGCTATCCATGGAATTTCACACAGATTCATCAGCATATGAGCACCCTTTATCATTTTATTTAGGTAAAGAGAAAAGATTGCTGGTTATATGAAGTCACTTTAGTTGAAAACAACTTTAATTGAATCCAACTTTTCTCTCTCTCTTTTTAAAAATGGGTGAAGGGGAATAGAAGCAGGAAGAGTTAATAAATAGAGTTATTTTAATAACTATACTCCTAATTTTTGCCTTATGAGGTTTTCAAATGAGCTGTCAGACTCTTACTATAAATCCCTTCCTGAGGCTTTCCTAATTCAAAAAAAAAAAAAAAAAATTTAGAACACACAAAAATAACTTATTGTTAAGGCATACCTCCTCCACTGACTAGTGTGGGTTCTATATAGACTATTGTCTTGTTATAGAGTCTTGAAAGGAATTAAGACTGTTAAACAATGATTGATCTGATAATGCCATCCATGTTTTATTATTGTTACTGATGTTAGGGTTTAGAGGGTCAATAAATACGCTGTTCTTTCCCTCCTTAGCCTGGAATCAATTCAGAATTAAGACCCAGGAAATAGACAAATGGAGGTCAAATAGCCAGTTTTAGTTTAAAGAAAATGTGGTTTGGAATGTTAAGGTAAATAATATTACTACCTCACCACTGAATTAAGCAGACTTTCCAACATAGTCATTGGCACATCAGAACAATCAAAGCCTACCCCAAAAGGATCAAGTTGATCCCTCTCTGCTTATATGGCAACAGAGAACTTGACTGAGATAGGCAGAGCAAGAGGCAAGAGCCCAAGAGGGCCAAGCTAGATGTGTTCAGTGCCTTCTGCCAGAATTTGGAATAAGAGGAACAGGGAAAAGGCCAGGTGGGTTGCTCTAATGGACACTCTCATAAAAACAAGAAGCGAAGGGAGGAAAGAAGATCCTATTCAACATCTTCTATATGGTGGTTCTCTTCATCCAGCCTTACTTACACAAGTTGAATGCTCTCATCTCAAATTATCACCAGCCCAATTATCAATTATAGATTAAAATATCAATATATAAACAATAATGTCTCTGATATTAAAAGTCTCAAGTATGAACAGTATGATTCTTCCATTATCAAATTTCAAAGATTGACTAAAGTCCCTAATTAAATCACCTTCCTATGTAAAACTCCAAGCAAATCAAAAGTCAAAATTCCTAACTTAAAGCCTAAAGAAATTACAGTGCAAAATCAACATCCTTCTTCCTTCCTTCCTTCCTTCCTTCCTTCCTTCCTTCCTTCCTTTCTTCCTTTCTTCCTTTCCTTTCCTTTCTTTCTTCCTTTCCTTTCTTTCTTCCTTTCCTTTCTTTATTCCTTTCCTTCCTTTCCTTCCTTTCCTTCCTTCCTTCTTTCTTTCTTTACTTTCTTCCTTACTTACTTTCCTCAACTAACCTGCTGGTGGTGACTCCTCTGATTACTGAGCAGTGCTGGTGACTTTAGCACCTGTTATTCTCTAAAATTGGTTTTCGTTCCTTTTATACTTCAGAAGTACTCCTCCCCACTGAAGTAACCACCATTGAGATTTTCTGTGTAGTTTTTATCACTTATTTTTATATCCTTTATATTTGCAATATATTAGTTTTGCCTGTTTTTAGACTTTAAATAAATTGAGTCATGCTAGACCTAATCCTCAGTCTTCTTTATTTTGCTAGCTCTGGTTTTGTATTGTCTATGGCGATGCATATGGCTATAGTTCATTGATAGCATATGCTACAATTTATTTATCACTTCTATGGATCATTGCTTCTTTTACTCCATTATTAAGGTTGTTCTTAATAACACTCATGCAAATATTTAACAATGACACTGAATAATACTCATGAAAATGCAAAGATTCCTTTAGTATGGGATCTCACTTTTTAAAAGTACAGTGGGTTAATAGAATACACAATGTTATTATAGTATTAGCTTTATACATACCAAGTTTAGAAAACACAGCAATCTTGTATGCTACAGCTATGAACCAGAGATTCAGTGGCAACTGGTAGAAGAATGATATCCCAGGAAAATCTTTCTTGGATCAGCCTTGTTAAGATGCCAAGCAGTCCATGTCAATTGTCTGAATTCCAAGACCTATGAACTCCTGTGAGATCTCTTCTATCATAAGCTTAAACATAGCACTGCATTGACCATGTCTTAGAAAAAATCTACCTGAATATAAAATTCTTTTTCAGAGAGTGTTATTTGAAACTTTCTGGCCATCTTGCTAAGTTGAGAAATTGCAAAGATGACGGACTCAGTTACCAGTTATAAACTGAGGTGCCTTTCTTTCCCAAATTATGTATTCAAAACCTTTTAATTTCCATTTTGCATTTGAGCCCCGAGTCTCTAGAGTTCCAGTGCTGCAATGAATGTGATTCTTTCTTATGATATGGTTCACATACTCTCTTGTGAGTAGGCATGTTAAGTTCTCTGGTGCCCCAACTGCTACCACTGACACTAGATATCGGAATACTTAAACCTATAAAATGTGCTTTTTTTGGAGGAGCATTCATCCTTTAGACCTCACAGATGTTTCATCTGGATAATCAACTTGGTCTGAAGCTGTTGATAGTCCTGAAGCATGTGTCCCCAGGTGGTCGAATGAAACCCAATACCTTTGCCAAGAGCTACTCCCAAGAATGTCTCCTCCCTCTTTTCCAGGCCTTGGAAAATTTCTACTCCTTTAGATACACCAGAAACTTCTTTATGTCTATAATATCTTCCTTTGCATCAATGGACATGCCACTGGTGTTCAATTCCTTGCTGTTATTCTATTACATCATTCCTAGGAGGATTAGCTGACTTTTCAACTGTTTAACATGCTAAACCGTTTCTCACACATACTGGACTAATACTGTTTGTAGGTTCATAATGTTCTGTTTCTCTTTTCTTCCACTTTGCTCTGTGGTCCAGTAATTTGTTTTAACAGTATCGTCTCTAGATTTTGTCTTATGATAGCTAAAAAATAAATAAGTACTGTGTTTGTCAAAAAGAATTACTTTTCAAACAGATTTTGTCTAACTTCACCTCCTGAGATTGAATAATCCTGTCTAAGATGTACACACCTGTAGAGCATGTAACTCAGGCCTGGGCTCCATGTATTATTGCATGCTGCACTCTTCTTTACTATGTTTCATCTTTTCTGTGTCTTCTCTTATCCCAGCATCTCGTCCAACTTCTAAAGCAGAAATCTTATGGCCTAGCAATACTTATACTTCGATCGATTATAAATTATGCCAATTTAATGAATAACAACTTATGAAACTCTCCTCTTACAAGTTTTAAGTATTCTACACAGATCTTCCTAGTGTTTTCCTTTCAATTCTGCCCAGATTTTCAGATGCGCAGTGGTTTAATGATCTAAGTCTAGAAGAGGTAGTTCCCTGATAGTGCTAATGATCGACTCCACCTGTACATCTGTCCTCTGATAAAGCTGGGTAAGTTTTATAAAACAAAACAAAGCAAAAAACTAGTTTAGTATATTTCTGTGACCTTGCCTCCTTTCTTTTGTTAGATTTATTAGACTTATTTGGGTGTAAGTAACTTTCTGACCTGATAACAATTAAAACCTCTTCCACCACCCCCTATCCCCCCAAATCCTTTTCAATGCATATTTTACCTGGACATTTCTTTTTCATTTCAGCTATATTAAGCTTACCCTTTAAGATCACAACCTATCTCTTCAGAACAATCTCTCCTTCTAGATCAGACTGTCTTCTTTTTTATTTTTCTTTAAACTCCCATTCTAACAATCAGACAAACTAAAACACATATTTTTAAAAAAGCACTGGAGAGTTTATTTTAGATTTCCTGAGCAAACTTAGTTTCTTAAAACAGTATTTATAC
>NW_011888917.1:1595017-1602766 GCF_000151845.1 Pteropus vampyrus
GATTTATTAGACTTATTTGGGTGTAAGTAACTTTCTGACCTGATAACAATTAAAACCTCTTCCACCACCCCCTATCCCCCCAAATCCTTTTCAATACATATTTTACCTGGACATTTCTTTTTCATTTCAGCTATATTAAGCTTACCCTTTAAGATCACAACCTATCTCTTCAGAACAATCTCCCCTTCTAGATCAGACTGTCTTCTTTTTTATTTTTCTTTAAACTCCCATTCTAACAATCAGACAAACTGAAACACATATTTTTAAAAAAGCACTGGAGAGTTTATTTTAGATTTCCTGAGCAAACTTAGTTTCTTAAAACAGTATTTATACAAAACTTTTTTTTTTAAATTTTCAAAGTTCACTGAGTTTTATTTTCTATTTCAACCAAAGCCGATGCATATTTTCTTTATAATAAAGGCCTCCATTTTGTTTTATTGTTAATTATTGAAGCCAATTACATTGTGATTGAAGTTGTTTTCTCAGTCTTTAGTTAGCAAATCTGAAGTCATTTTATGTTTATGACTAAGTGGTAGGGATGATTTGAGCTTCCATATAATCCACATGAATAAAGAAAATTTCCTCTTTGCATTTCCCTCCTTGAATGCAATACAGAGGAACAAAACCCGGAGAGCTGTTCTAGCATTTAATTACTGCACCATACCACATGCAATGGTGTTATGCAGGGGATGGAACATAGCAAATTTCAGAAATTGAAAAAGTCCAGTGTGGCTAGAGTACAAAGATGAAGAAGAAAAATCAGGCCAGAAAGGGAGACAAAGGGCTAAACCGTGTAAGGTTCTATAGGCTGTGGTAAGAACCATGAGCAGTAAGGGACATTTTAATCTTAGAATCTTCAGAAAGTTTGTGCAGGAAGATGAAAGAATTAAAATCTCCTTAAAGGAATAGTGATATGTAAATGAATAAAAATCACAGCAACAAAGCTGAAGGAAACACTCATTTGCCCTGGCATGCTGGGGAAATTGGAAGAATGAACTCTAGTTTCAAATATCCATTTTGCTGAGCTGTGTTACTTCATTTTACTGTCGGTGTGCATTCTCCACGATTGTATAAGCTTTTATCCAGAGATTGTCCAGGAAACTAGATCCAGCCAAAACAATTTGGGTGATAATGATGATTGAAGATAAAAAAATTGAATAGTGATATTTTCCAAAATCTAATTTCACTTTGTGAGTCATTTTGGTGGAAGAAAAAGAAAGGAAATCATTTTTGCTTACTCATCTTTCTAGGTGGGACTGAAGACTTCCTCATTTTAGTTCCAGAAAACGGCTTATCAACAAAAGTAATTAGAATTACTGAATTCATCCTCAAAAATAAGTTCATAATTGTCAGGACACAAAGCTATTTGATTTCTACATTGCATCTAAGGCATAGCCACATAATCTATTCCCAGTTAAAATAATTAATTGCTGAAGAAAAGTACACACATGATAAACTTTGGTGCCTACAAAATGTCTAAATTTTAGTTCGAGACTACTTTACTTCGGTTAATTTCTTCTATACTATAATTATTAAAAATTAAGTTATTTTCCATGTTAAACACACTACAAATTCACTTTTCTTTGGACATTAAAAATATTTTAATCAAAACCATGTCTTTTTCTACATGGCTTTTAATGAGCTTATTATTATGGAAATCAGTTCCAAGGAAATGCTTTCTGTTGATTTCCGACATATAGGTAGTTTTCCAGATCTGCATTAGAACTGATTGCAAATGATATTTTCAAGCACATAGTAACAGTTGCAAAGTTTTTGGTATCAGTATCGTTGCAAACTTTCGGTACCACATAAACGCTATATGGTGAATTAGATTATATTGCAGTTTATGTTAGTAATTACTATTTACTGAACACTTATGAATTATCAAGCATATCAAAATAGGAGTTTTGTGTTCTTTTAAAAAAATTTACCTTATTTACTGTTTTATCTGTTCATTCAACATGCTGAATGACCTATTATGTATCAGGTACCATATTTAGTTGTTGTTGGATGAATCAAACCAACAATGTCTCTGTTTTTAACATCTTAGATCATAATGGAAAGACATATTTTTATCAAAGCTCTTTATAACCAAATAAAGCATTATAAGTATTGCAAGTAATCTGAAGGAGAGATTCAGAGGCTTTGAGAACAAAATAAAGGAGAATTGACTGGAGGAGGTCAAAGCGATATGGGAAATGTAAAGAAATCTAAGATGGCTACCCTGTTCCGAGGAATTTTTCAACCTCCTCTCCCTGGAACACGACCTTTCCCGTCTACGCAAAACAAAAGACCACCAAGTATATGGAAGTAATCAATGTATAAATCTACCTGCCTGCCTTTGGGGCTCAGACTCTGGAAAGTGACTCCTCTGAGCCCACCAGCATAAATAAATCTCCTTTGATTCTTAGTTCGCTGAGTGCTGCTTGGTTCTTCTGGGTACATGGGCCAAAATCCGCAACGTTTTGGTTCCCTGACCGGAAAACCCAGCCGCGCTTGCTCTTTGAAGCCACCAGTTTCGGCACAATGCCAAGACACTGGTCGACCAAAGACACTGAGGAACTAGAGGGTGCACCCCGCCCCAGTTGGGTGGTCTTGGGCCCAGCTGCACTCGACCGGCCCCGCTCTGTTGTTTCCCCCAGACTCTGAGCAGCGAGAATAAGGAGATTTGGTGGATCCACATCAGATACAGTAAGGCTGGGGCCCCACCTACCCAGACAGGCCCACCTTAAGGGTGGAAGGGGAGACTGATTACCTCCCAGGGGCAAGCGCCCTCAGGCAGGGATCATCAGGGAGGGAATGTTTTAATCTCTGAGAGCCTGTGTGTGTCTGTGTGGATCTCAGAGACCTATCTCTGAATTTCCAGTCTGTGGCCCCACGGTGAAGAACTACAGGGTCTAAGAGGGCCCCAACCTGCAGTTCTGTAGCGACGTCATAAGGCATAATGATGATTCATCCCTCCGAAAAGTGACCAGGCCCAGAGTTTATACAGGTACACCTTAGCCAAGTTACGCTGAAAGTCAAAAGAGAGACATGGCCAGGAGAGCACCTGAGTGGTCTCTGAAAAGGGACACCCCACCCTTTGTCTGTCTTTGTGGTACCGACACAGTAGGAAACATGGGTTCAGGTTAGAGTAAGGCAATGGTCCTTGAGAATATGTTAAGGAATTTCAAGAAAGGTATTTGCATCAGGGGTGGTTATTACCAAACCAGTAAAAAGAGGCAAACTGAAGGAATAAAGAAAGTGTGAAAGAATGTTTGCAGAAGTAGTAGAAGGTCTGTGAAGGGAAATCTTGAGAGGAAATTTTGTGAAGGGAAGGTGTAGGAAAAGGTTTGTGAAGAAATTCTGAGGGGAAACTTTATGTAATAAAGTGAAACAAGATTGGAAATGTAAATGCTGAGAGCAAGCCGATGCAAAAAAACTGGAATTGTTTTTAATGTTCTTTAGGCTATTGGTCTGACACAAATGTTTTGAAAGGTTTTCTGGAAAGAAAACTAGGATTCTGTATTTTTTCAAAATAATTTTAGTGTTTTGCATTGCTTTAACTAGGTTTCTGGGACTTTAGAGAATATATTAACACTGGCCTCTGTGCCTACTTCTCAAAGGAAGCTCCCTACAAATATGAAGAGAGTTCCACTAAGCCAACTGTCTTAAATTGTATGTTGGAAAATTTTAAGGAGGATTTCTCTGAGGAGTATAGGATCATGCTGACCTCAGAAAAACTTCATATTTTTTGTGAGCTTGAATGGCCTGCTGTAGGGGTAGGTTGGCCTTTAGAAGGGACCTTAGACCTCCCCACAGTGAGAGCAGTGTATCAGATAGTGACAGATCCCAGGACACCTAGACCAAGTTCTGTACATAGACACGTGGCTGCAGACCACTACTATAGTGCTTCCTTGAGTCTGGTTCGGCACAAATAGGCAGGGACAGAATAGGGCATTTGTGGCCTGCCGGGCTAGGCAAAAGGACAAGGAGGTGCCAACAGAATTAATGCACCTAGGGTCCCTAAGGAAGATTCTATCTAATGACCACTGTACATCCCAGTAGCTCCGTCAGTCCCCACGAGGCCACTTTATTATCAATTGCCAGACAGGCCTCTACCATCAATGTCTTTGCTGCTCCCTACAACCCCAGAGCCCCAGCCGGACACCATGCCTCCTATCTTGTTCAAGTTCGACTTGATAATAGAACAGTGGTGGAGTACCTAGAAACAAGATGGCCAGGTTAGTATGATTCCTGTCCCTTTTGTTAGAAAGCTCATGAGATCCCCACTACAGGGAAAACATCGTGACAAGTCTAAATTAGAGGTAAAGGCTGGGGCTAGGAAGTCAACAAATTGTCAAAAACAGCAGAGATACACCAGGAGGTAACTGACAAATGGAGGGAGCAGATGTCCCTGTTGGCAGCTGCATTAGGAACCCAGGTCTAGTGCAACAGACTGCTGCTCCCACATGGCAGAAAGAAACCAAAAGGAAATTACACCATAACCAATGTGTCTTGTGTAGAGAGATCGGCCATTGGAAGAACTAGAGCCCTCATCACAGGGAAACTGTAAGTCCAAAAGGGCCAGAGAATTTAAGACATCAACCTGAGCCAATCGTCAAAGAAGATTGGGCCGAAGGACGATCACACTAGGAACAGTCGCAATAGAAGTAGGGGGGCCAATCAATGATTTGCATAGTGGACACTCAACACTGTAGCCGTAGCCAAACATCAAAACGGAGTCAGTAAGTTTTGAGGGGCAGCTGGATTCTGTCAGTTCTGAGTGCTAGGTTTAAATGTAAAGGTTCCCCATACCATAATTACATTAATGAATAGTCAAGAACATAAGCAGCTGACCAACGCCAGAATAACTTATTATGAGGGACTGCTGTGCAAAAACCACGAGTCTGACTCAAAACTCTAAGTACATTAAACCCTGCAGACTGCCTTGGTGCTAGAGGTCTTTAAGGCATCCAATAACTGGGACTGGGCAGAGAAGGAAGCAAAGTACAAAAGGGCACCCATTTTAGCTGCCATAATACAGGGACCCCATCTCGAGGTGACCTTAGGCAGTAAAAACCTTGCAGGCCTGGAGGGCCTCGATCTTGGATGGCCACGAGTGGCATTGCTGGGACCGAGACATAATGTGCAAACTGCAAAAGGAAGGGCACTGAAAGAGCAAATATCCATCCAGCCCTGGGAAGCTGTGGAGGGGTGGACCTCGTAAGCCCTCGCCCCACATAGCAAGCCTCTCACACAGGAGTTGCTCTCTCCTCCAACAATGGAGACCCAAACACTTGCAAGCTCCAGTCCTAGAAAAATCTGCCAGGATCACACAGTAGAACCTCAGGTCACCCTCGACATGGCAAAAAGAAAAAACTGAATTTTTACTAGATACTAGAGCTGCCTACTCTGTCCTGAACCTTTCCCACAGGTCTCTCTCTCTAGTGCTAACTGCACAGTAACAAGAATAAACAGCCTAATGTAAATTTCCTTTCCCACTGTGAGACCAGGATTAGCAGTGAAGTTCTCTGCCACACATCAGGACGATGGTTCAATGTGGGAAGTGCCTTGTCTAGGAAACTAGGACACAGCCAAAAAGAGGGGCAGCCCCCTTGCCCACCACACAAGGCACGTTTGTGGGGAACCTAAGTCTAAATCATTGTAGACAACCCGTCTCTATGTCAGGGTTTCCTACTAGCAGGCCAACAACCTCCCAGCAATCTGTTAAAGTCAGCCCATGAGGCAAACAGAACGTGACCCCCCCCGCCCCCCAAAAACTCTGGAAGGATAAGGCTATGCTTTCTTTAAAAGTATCTACTATAACACTAGCAGAAAATGTGTAATATTTACTAAGTGTGCTAACTAATGTTTTAACATCTCAGATAAAGACATTGAACTACAGCTCTACTACTTCTGTAAGGTATGCAAATTACTCACTAGATAGTTTCTTATTCTTATGTTAAAACCAAAACCAAGAGAAGAATTTTCTTACAGCAACAAAGCAATCAACTTCATCTTAAGCTAGTCTCAGAGATGAGACACAACAAAAGAAGGAGGAAATGAAATGGGACATCTCTTGCAGAGTTAATCTTTTTAGTAAACCTAGTTAAATTTTCTTCCCTATTCTCTTAGGAAAACAGGTCCTCTCCCTCAAATCCTGATAATTGCCCCAAACTGGTAACTCAGATGCTCTAGCTATTAAGGGTCATCAGCCCATTTTTAAACAGAAATGGTATTAAGACAAGCAGGGCCCTTAAAGTCTGAGTGGGAGAGGACTTTAGGCCAAAGGATTTTTTTACTCTTTAAGAAATACATTAACCAAACCTGTTTTCCTTTACTAGCTTAATAGGCAAATTAAATAGATGTATGACTTAAATAATCAGTTCGAATCTTTTTCCTTGTCTAGGGACTAAGGCTGTACCTCAGCAAGAAACTCAAGATCCCATCCTGACTGAGGCAGAAAGGGAAAGAGTTCCATGAAACCCCAATAGGCAGAGACTACAACCCTTCTCAGCAGGAAGCACATACAGAAGAAGAGACCTCCTGTCTCTCAACGTCCATACTAATAATAAGGGGATTCATGGCTCTTAGAAAAGAGTTAGGCAGGAAAAATAGTTAAGAGGTTTCTAGGTCTGCCTGCAAAGACACTTGAAGTCATCTTATCTCAGAAGGGGTTCACTGTAATCCATCATGCACCCCAAGGCCTTTAGGCTTCTCTACTTACAAAATGCTTTTCGGGAGACTCTCGCTCCCAGCGCAAAATTGGAGGAAGAGTGTAACTGCAACTATGTTAGCAGAAATTTAGGAAAAATATAGATTTAAGGGTATTCAGTCAGTAGAGAAAGAAATTTAGTAAGTCCTGTGTTAAGATCTGGCTGGCAGAATTAACTTTTTGCAAAAGGTTTATACACAGGTATTCATAATAAAATCGGAGTCATAGTCGGAAGACTCAGATCATAATTGGCTTATTTTCCTAACTATTGTAATATAATTCTCATTTAAAAGATAAATTAAACTTTAGAAAGAGCCCCCATGCTTCTAGGGAATTAGGTCCACCCCTTTTAGTCAGGAGAAAAAATATAGGTTAAGGATTAGAAAAAGGAGCCATTCCAGCCAAACTAAACAGGCTCTCACATTGTTATATTAGCAACTCTCACTGCCATTAAAGTTACTGGTATTACTCTGTGAATCCACCACACCTAGATAAAGAAAACAATGTCTCCAGAGAAGCAGGAAACTTAGACAGCAGAACATTTTCTTGATCAGCCTCTCTGAATCACGTTCCGGAGGCAGCAAAAAATCCACCTGAGATCATCGGCCCTGCTCTGGCCACCCCCAGAAGCTGGCCAGTCTACACACAGCAGAAGCTTGAGGAATTTCATCATGGGCTCCTTATGATTGGACTTTAGGGAGGAAATTGGTGCAAAGAACTGTGAGCTATATATCCATGTTACCAAAAGAGGTCAGAGAATGTCCACTACCTCAGTTTTCTATAGCTACCATGAATGGTAGTGCTTTTCAGATATATTTTCCAGAGCCACACTGGACGTGGCAAGTGGCCCCTGAATGAGGGACCTGAGTACAGGAAAACATGTAAATGAGGTAAGGTGAGCAGACTTCCTCAGGAAAAGCCTACGCAAAAGAGTAGGAGGGAGAAAATACAGATCACAGCCTGGTAGAATTCAAGAAAGCATGTGTGTTAAATAAATTTAAGGAATAGACTGTCATAACCAGGAGTAAAACATAGGACAACAAGGGTCAAAG
>NW_011888917.1:1602816-1605463 GCF_000151845.1 Pteropus vampyrus
GGTTTCTAGGTCTGCCTGCAAAGACACTTGAAGTCATCTTATCTCAGAAGGGGTTCACTGTAATCCATCATGCACCCCAAGGCCTTTAGGCTTCTCTACTTACAAAATGCTTTTCGGGAGACTCTCGCTCCCAGCGCAAAATTGGAGGAAGAGTGTAACTGCAACTATGTTAGCAGAAATTTAGGAAAAATATAGATTTAAGGGTATTCAGTCAGTAGAGAAAGAAATTTAGTAAGTCCTGTGTTAAGATCTGGCTGGCAGAATTAACTTTTTGCAAAAGGTTTATACACAGGTATTCATAATAAAATCGGAGTCATAGTCGGAAGACTCAGATCATAATTGGCTTATTTTCCTAACTATTGTAATATAATTCTCATTTAAAAGATAAATTAAACTTTAGAAAGAGCCCCCATGCTTCTAGGGAATTAGGTCCACCCCTTTTAGTCAGGAGAAAAAATATAGGTTAAGGATTAGAAAAAGGAGCCATTCCAGCCAAACTAAACAGGCTCTCACATTGTTATATTAGCAACTCTCACTGCCATTAAAGTTACTGGTATTACTCTGTGAATCCACCACACCTAGATAAAGAAAACAATGTCTCCAGAGAAGCAGGAAACTTAGACAGCAGAACATTTTCTTGATCAGCCTCTCTGAATCACGTTCCGGAGGCAGCAAAAAATCCACCTGAGATCATCGGCCCTGCTCTGGCCACCCCCAGAAGCTGGCCAGTCTACACACAGCAGAAGCTTGAGGAATTTCATCATGGGCTCCTTATGATTGGACTTTAGGGAGGAAATTGGTGCAAAGAACTGTGAGCTATATATCCATGTTACCAAAAGAGGTCAGAGAATGTCCACTACCTCAGTTTTCTATAGCTACCATGAATGGTAGTGCTTTTCAGATATATTTTCCAGAGCCACACTGGACGTGGCAAGTGGCCCCTGAATGAGGGACCTGAGTACAGGAAAACATGTAAATGAGGTAAGGTGAGCAGACTTCCTCAGGAAAAGCCTACGCAAAAGAGTAGGAGGGAGAAAATACAGATCACAGCCTGGTAGAATTCAAGAAAGCATGTGTGTTAAATAAATTTAAGGAATAGACTGTCATAACCAGGAGTAAAACATAGGACAACAAGGGTCAAAGAGCTGCAATGTTTTTGTACAGAGCTTAAAGCTACACTTAGGGCTAGGGAATATGATGTGCACACACCTGATGAAGCAATTTTAGATCTCATGTAGGAAACTTATCCATGGTTCTTAGAGGAAGGAACAGTAAATAGTTAAACCCGGGAAAAGATTGGGAAGCTACTGAATTGATTCCCACCCAGGCAAGGTCCGAAACTGGATGGCCCCACATAGGCTTTACTAGATTGGCAAAAACAAAGCCAACAATCGCCTCCCTAAAATTGGGAAGAAAGCTGTATAATTGACATGATAAAACCTTCCTCTTACCTCTGAGAACAGGGGAATTGCTTGGTCACCCACCCGGTCCCAAAAGCCTTTGCTAGGCACGGTGGTGCGCACCTGTAGTCCCAGCTACTTGGGAGGCTGATGCAGGAGGATCTCCTGAGCCCAGGAGTTCTGGGCTGTAGTGCGCTATGCCGATCGGGTGTCCGCACTAAGTTCGGCATCAATATGGTGACCTTCCGGGAGCAGGGAACTACCAGGTTGCCTAAGGAAGGGTGAACCGGCCCAGGTCAGAAACGCAGCAGGTCAAAACTCCGGTGCTGATCAGTAGTAGTAGGATTGTGCCTATGAATAGTCACTGCCCTCCTGGCCTGGGTAACATAGGGAAATCCCATCTCCATTACACTGGGTAAAAAGGGAACTCCAAATAGAGAATTGGAAGGATAATGAGTAGCCCCCAGAACACAAAATACTATAGGCCTGCCACTTAGGCAAAAGAGGTTTGGGGATACCGTACCCCCATTTACATGTTAAATCAAATTATCCAACTGCAGGCAGTTACTAATAAAACTAGAAGAGCCCTGACCCTCCTGGCACATCAAAAATCTCAGATGAGAAATGCCATCTACCAGAACAGGTTGGCATTAGATTATCTATGGATAGGATAATGAAAGGAAGCTTCCTTTCTTTGTGTCTTATTTCTGTATTTGACATATAGTACAATATTTCATTTGTTTTTTTTTAGATCATATGAGGGGATAGTATCATATAATGATTATGGGCAAAGACTACGGAGCTAGATTTCTAGGGTTTATATCTTGGCTATGTCAAATACCAATGACCAGGAGCAGATTATTCTACAACTCTGTGCTTTAGTATCCCTTCTGTAAAATGAAGATTGTAATTATGATATGTACCTCCTAAGGCTATTATAAGTAGCAAATAAGTTAGTGTATATAATTCTACACTGGGCCTGGCCCAAAGTGAGCCTTATATAAGTATGCAATAACAAACAAAAATGTACCCCATTCTTTGATGAAATATCCATTGTTTGAATGCAATTATCATAAAATCTAGTTCCTGAAGCCACTCTCCAAAACAAGTTCGTGATAGCCATTTAAAATCTGAGAAACAAGATCATATTTTCTTCTTTTAAGCTTAATGCTATCCCAAATAACCTAATTTCCAGACATAAGCATGGCAAAAGAAAGAGCACTAAAAAAGCAAAATACATTTTTTTT
>NW_011888917.1:1606168-1611716 GCF_000151845.1 Pteropus vampyrus
AGCCCTGACCCTCCTGGCACATCAAAAATCTCAGATGAGAAATGCCATCTACCAGAACAGGTTGGCATTAGATTATCTATTAGCAGCAGAAGGAGGTGTATTTGGGAAATTGAATCTCATCAATTGTTGTGTGCAAATAGATGACCAGGGCCGGGCAATTGAAGATCTGGTCAAACAGATGATGGAACTGGCACATGTGCCCGTACAAACATGGCATGGATGGAACCCAAATAATCTCTTTAGAGGTTAGTTCTCCACTTTTGGAGGCTTTAAGACCTTAATTAGAGTAGTACTCCTCCTCCTCGGTACCTGCCTACTTCTGCCTTGCCTGTTGCCTCTTGTTTGGACAATTACCTCTCTTATAGAAGCTACAGTGGAAAGAAAGATTACAGCAAAGATCCTTATACAATAGAATTATCAGTCCCTGGTCCGGGGAGACCAAGAAGATGATCAGGAAGATAGTCAAAAATGTGTTGCCCTATAAAGAATTTAGACGGACATCAAAAGGGAGGAATGATATGGGAAATGTAAAGAAATCTAAGATGGCTACCCTGTTCCGGAGGAATTTTTCAACCTCCTCTCCCTGGAACACGACCTTTCCCGTCCGCGCAAAACAAAAGACCACCAAGTATATGGAAGTAATCAATGTATAAATATACCTGCCTGCCTTTGTTCGAGGCTCACACTCTGGAGAGTGACTCCTCTGAACCTCTTTTGTTTCTAAGTTCGCTGAGTGCTGCTTGGTTCTTCTGAGTACACAGGCCAAAATCCGCAACAAAGGAAGGTATCTCTTATTTAATCCTCAGGATAACTCAATGAGCCTGCATTCTGGAGCTGGACTGCCTAGATAGGAAACCTGGTACTGCCACCATTCCTATGTGACCTTGTACGAGTTACATTCTGTGAATCAGTTTTGTCATTGACTTAGTAGGGAATTGGTGAACAGCACCTGGGAGCATTTTCTGTGAGCAAAACAAGGATATTACCCTTTTTCGTTAGGTTGTTGTATTAAATGTGTAAGGGATTAAGGAATTATCTAAGGATAGTGAAAGAAAGAGTTAGGATCCGAAACCAAGTTTGACTAACATCAGAATGCAAGTTTTTGTTTACTATATGATTTTTGGCAGCTTGTTAAGAGAGACAGAGACTTTGTAGGGAAGCTCTGTTCTCTGTTTGGGTAACCAGATTAAAACACAATGCGAGTCCACATATTAATCTTTGATAAAGAGAGCACTGATTATCTCACAAGGAGATGCTTATGCAAGCTTTATTGTGGTCATGTTGCTGAAGCTTCCTTTCTTTGTGTCTTATTTCTGTATTTGACATATAGTACAATATTTCATTTGTTTTTTTTTTTAGATCATATGAGGGGATAGTATCATATAATGATTATGGGCAAAGACTACGGAGCTAGATTTCTACGGTTTATATCTTGGCTATGTCAAATACCAATGACCAGGAGCAGATTATTCTACAACTCTGTGCTTTAGTATCCCTTCTGTAAAATGAAGATTGTAATCATGATATGTACCTCCTAAGGCTATTATAAGTAGCAAATAAGTTAGTGTATATAATTCTACACTGGGCCTGGCCCAAAGTGAGCCTTATATAAGTATGCAATAACAAACAAAAATGTACCCCATTCTTTGATGAAATATCCATTGTTTGAATGCAATTATCATAAAATCTAGTTCCTGAAGCCACTCTCCAAAACAAGTTCGTGATAGCCATTTAAAATCTGAGAAACAAGATCATATTTTCTTCTTTTAAGCTTAATGCTATCCCAAATAACCTAATTTCCAGACATAAGCATGGCAAAAGAAAGAGCACTAAAAAAGCAAAATACATTTTTTTTTCTTGTGTCAGGGTTGATCTGAAATCTTTGTACATTATTTTTTTCAATGTATCATGAACAAGAAAAAACAAAACAATTAAAACTGCTTCTGTTTACCAAACTATTCTCCTGTTGAAAACAGAAACTAAAATATTATCTCCTCAGGAATCACTCAAGAGAATAGTAGGTTAATGTTGCAGATGTAAAGCATTCTTTGATACAATTTCCATGCTTCAACACCTGCTATCTCAGTCACCATGAACACCAACTACTGAAAATTGTTTGTATTGCATTTAGAAATATATGAATTATTTTGTATAACACTGTCTATAGGATTAGCTGTGAACACCAAGAACTTCAGTGATTTTTCTCCATGTATCTGGTTTCTCCAACACCTGCCTTTGTACTTTGTTCTATAGAAATAAAAAACATTCAATTTTTAAGAAACTATTCCACAAGAGGTTTAAAGATAGATACTTGTCCCCCAAATATATTTTTAGTTAAATGTATAAAACAAATGGACAAATGGTTTTTTCTATATTATTTATCATTTATCACTTTCAAACAAGTGATAAAGAGACAGCCAACAGTGGAAGTCCATACTGAAAACCCAAATGTGAGGCTTGAATGGGTCTCAAGGTGCGGTGTTAGACATGCAGAAGCATGTCTAACTAGTGGAAGGTGGAATCATCTAGTGAAACTTGACATAGAATTAAATTTTTAAGGGCTTTTTGATGTCATCTTCACTAAATGGAATTAGGCGCAGGGTAGGGGAGAGCAAATAGAATAGATTATTAGATTAGTTGGTAATAGGAAATAAACTGTGAAGTTGGAGATATGGTCCCTTTAAAAGTGACAGAATTAGAGATACGGATTCTAGGAAATGTCATTTTAGGCTTAGTTCTTTAACAGAGCTTGAATTACCAAAATCAGGTTATTTGCAAGATTATTAAACTTAGGTACTTACTTTTTATGCATTTGTTGGAAACGAAGGACCTTGTTATAAGGCATTTCTAACTAGTTCCATCCGTCCTTCATAGAACGAAAGTGATATGGTTTTCATAGTTGTAAACTCCAGAAAACTTGTTTGGAGAGATTATCTTTATTCCATGGTGCTGTGATTAAAGTTGGAACTTGGGGAAATGAAGTGACTGAAATGTAAAGGTGATGATTCTGGTACCATGAGTACCAAAAACTGAACATGCCAAAAAGGATTGATCCAACAAATATTTAGTGTCTCTCCTATCCTAAATTCTAGGTATTGGGCACTGGTATGCAGTAGTAAATTTGGCAGACAAAATGAATTCAACTGACTTTCTAGTGAGGGGCAAACTGACTATAAAAAAATAGCAGTATTCATGTGAAATCTACCCATGGGAAACCCGTCTACTTCTTCCTCCCCGTTGCTTAGTCTTTAGAATCGTCCATGTTCAGGGGAAGAAATTAGTATTCTACTGTCATTGGTTTCTCCTAGCAAAAAGAGTAGGCAAACAGTAGCCATGTGAGTCTTGAAAAAAGTATTGATTTTGACCGCTTGGAGAATTTGTATCTATAAGTACTAGCATCTCAGCACATGTTCATGTAATTAGTTCAAACAAATTAGCTCATAATTCAATTTACCAACTCTTATTATAGCAGTTACCAGGCCTGGCAATTATTTGTTTACTTTAGTGTTCACTGGTTAACATCAAACTTTTAAAAGCAGAAACTGAGTCTCAGTCATATTTTTCCCTCGGTACCTAATAAAGTTTCTTATCCATAATTTCTGATTCATAATTGAAGATATAGGTAATATTATAACATGAGATAAGATAGGAACAAACTAAAAGGCATATTGATTGGAGTCAATTTTGCTTATATCGAACTACATTTAATATTATAGTTTCAAAGTAAACAACATTGATTCATGAGATTGTATGATTTATGTGGAAAAAAATTGTTTTTATGGTTTAAATAAGTTTGAGGCATCTCAAGGCATCCTAAAGCAAATTAGATATCTCCATGCCATGGACCATTTAATAGTCCTTTATTTGCTAATCTGCATTGTGAATACTTGGAGGAGAATATAGTAATAATTTGTTTTTTTTCACAAAATATTTTGGAGTAGCAATTTTCTTCCAAGTGAAATCTAGGAAGTGCCAGTTTACATTGTTGGCGAAATGATTACTGTTATAGTAATGATTTTGTGTCTTGAAATACATAACTTATATTTAATGATTAGGTATTTTAAACTGAGGTAATTCTATGGAAAATTTGTCAACTCATCATCCATTTTTCAAACTCAGCCTTGCAGAATATTAAATAATTAATAAAGTATATTGATAAAGTATATCCAAATCTACATTCAAAATATATAGAACATAATTGTTTTACTTGAATTCTTTGCTCCAAATTCGGCCGTTCTGCTTTCTACTTCTAAAGACAACTCCATTTTCCCTCCAAAAAAAGTAGAAAAGTATTTTTCCAATCAGAAGACATGTAGATAATTGCATGACTATTCTTATAATTCATCATCAATTATTACTTATTTGGGGGGGTACAATGACTTAAAAGAATCACCCAAATGAGTTAAAATTCAAATTGAGAATGATAGAAATCAGTATTTATCTAAAAGAATACTGAGGGCTTAAAAAATGTAGTCAAAGAAATGTATTCAAATTGCATGGCCTCATCAAGATATCGGCCTATCAGATAAATTTTGTTAAACACATAAACATTAGAAAATAGGATGATGATGATTATTAATGTGGCTATTAATGTGAGGAGTAGAGTGATTGCATTATATAGATTTCTACAACCAGTTAGCCTATATTTTGTCTTTCCAGATAAAAAAATCAGACATAGTTAAGATCTAAAGAGAATTTACCAAGACTACTCTTAATTTTTGTGAGGGCAATTTATCCAGTCAGGAGAATATGCTTAGTAACTTAAGTTTTGGATACAAAGCAGCATGATATGGGGTATGAGGTAACTGAAACGTGTGATATTTTAATCTCTTCCAGTTATAGGCCATGACTTTGGAAAGGGAAGAGGATATGGACTGTGAACAGCTGACTACATAGACAGTGTTGAGGAATAGATCATTATTTATGATAATAAAGAAGTGGGCTTTTAGGAAGGTCAGACTGTATCTCAGGTTCAATTTATCTAAATTTATGAGCCCTCACTTTGGCACAAGCACTATCCTAGGCATCTTCATAGGAATAACTTATTTAGTTCTTATAGCAATCCAATAAGAATGAACTATTAAAATCTCCATTTTTATAGATAAGAAAACTGAAGGTTAGATAAGTTTTCTTAATTAATTAAACTCAAAAGTAGTAGAGTCAGAGCACAAACTGTGCCTTTCAAGTCCAGGCTCTTAGCTTTATAACATGACTACCTTCTTTTAAGGGATCTGAAGTATGCAGTTAGCAGATGATTTTTCTTTTACATAAAATGGTTTTATTCATGCATTCACTATTTTTTTCAGTCATTTTTACTTACTTATTTATTTAACAAACACACAGGATATATTGTGTATGAGACCTTGTAAAGAAGATGTAGAAATAAATGTATGTGGGTACAGAGCATCTCGAAGGCCTTAATAGAAAGGGCAGGATAAGTTATTTAAATAAAAGAATAAAATGCACACCATTTAGAATAACTGGAATGACATAGAAATGCAATGATAATGACATAGAAAGTAGAACAATATTCATTAATTATCAGAAA
>NW_011888917.1:1611766-1620708 GCF_000151845.1 Pteropus vampyrus
AAACTGAAGGTTAGATAAGTTTTCTTAATTAATTAAACTCAAAAGTAGTAGAGTCAGAGCACAAACTGTGCCTTTCAAGTCCAGGCTCTTAGCTTTATAACATGACTACCTTCTTTTAAGGGATCTGAAGTATGCAGTTAGCAGATGATTTTTCTTTTACATAAAATGGTTTTATTCATGCATTCACTATTTTTTTCAGTCATTTTTACTTACTTATTTATTTAACAAACACACAGGATATATTGTGTATGAGACCTTGTAAAGAAGATGTAGAAATAAATGTATGTGGGTACAGAGCATCTCGAAGGCCTTAATAGAAAGGGCAGGATAAGTTATTTAAATAAAAGAATAAAATGCACACCATTTAGAATAACTGGAATGACATAGAAATGCAATGATAATGACATAGAAAGTAGAGCAATATTCATTAATTATCAGAAAGAGACTAAAGAAAGATAGTAACAATAGAATTGATTTTGTGCCTCTATATACCAGTAAAATGAGTATGTATAATATGAAAAGGAAAATTGAAATTTTAGCAACTATAGTTCAGTATAATCGCATGGGTACCAGTGAATGTTATTTGAAGTATATACCTTGATCAAAAGAAGTTAGTAGAGGAGTGAAGAGCTGATATTTATAAAGGACATATCTAAATGGAAACCCAATGGTCTAAGTATCAAAGTTTTATGTTACATATTTATGTGAGTTAAAAAAAAAAAAGAAACAGATAGTGTTCTTATAAGGCTGCCAGAGTTTTTAAGACTGCCTAGGAATATGGATGAGACTCTCTGATGACTTCAAATTTCTGACATAACTTGTACATATACAAGAGCTACCTTTCCTTATCTTCATCACCATACTCAAACCTTGTTTCTTCTCTTTTCTTCTTCATCAAAATTCAAAAGAGAAAATCATACATTCCATTTACTATAAAAATCTTTAAATTACTATTTATCACTCAAAACATTAAGCTTCTAATCTCAAAATTCTGCTAAAATGTCTCCAAAGACAATAATGAAGGCCAAATTTCTGTTTTCATCATTTTGGAACACTCTGAGGAACATTTTGCATTGCTGACATCCCTTGTTCTTGGCTTCTTGCTTCTACATTTCTTACTTAAATTTCTCAGCCAATTTTGGCTATTATGTTTTTGCTGCCTATTCCAGAAATGTTGATATGCCCCTAAGTATCCATTATCAGTCATCTTTTCTCCCTTGCTTTATCATTCACTAAGACACAAATCTATATCTCTAGTTTATAACTTTCTCCTGAATTCCTGATCTTTATGTCCAGTTGATTACTAGAACTACCTAAGTAAAAAACCTACAGAATTCTAAAACTCAATTCATTTAAAACTTTATTTCTTACATTCCTCTATCACCTCCTCAGATTGTTTATTTTAATTAAGGGTATTATCACCTTACTTCAAAATCTTATCTGCCTTATCTTCAGGTTGCTAACAAACTACCAAACTTGCCATTATCGAGACTTTCAAATCTGTTCTCAAAAATATCTTCAAATACTAGTCAAATGTCTTTCCACCATAAACATCAAACCTCAGTTTCACAAATGTATTGACATTCATGTTGTTGCCTATTCCATATTCCTGCTTTGTAATATGTTTTCACCTCAGTTAAAATCTTCTTTGACTCTCCCTAGAAGAGTTGACAACTTCCACTAATGAGTTGACTAGCCTATATATTTACCTTAACATGCTTTTCTTTCTACTAAAGTTATTCACACTTGTATTGAGAAAAGTCCATGTAAATAAATGCTGGTACATTTCTATGAATTTAAAACAAAATCAACTTAGAAACAAAATTAGTGTTAGTAATACAATGGAACCACTTTATAAGATAACGGTTTCTATTGAACAAAGGATACAAAAATTCTAAATATGAATGCATTTCTTTTTTTTTTTCTCTATTAATTTTTATTATGGTGGCATTGGTTAACAAAATCCAGTAAGTTTCAGGTGTACAATTTAACAGGAAGGCGCGCGCGCGCGCACACACACACACACACACACACACACACACACACACACACACATATTTCATGTATACATTTCTTAATGTAGCCTAACATATACAAATAAAATGATGGAGCTAAAAGGAAAAAAAAAAACAAATAGAATGATGGTGGGATATTACAACATGTATCCTTCAATATCAATAACTTGATTGACACATTCAATATAATTTATGTGTACAAAGCAATGCACACAACTGCAGAATCTATATTATTTTCAAGTGCACATAGAACATTTGTAAAAATTGACCAGATGCTGAATCATAAAGCAAGTTTCAGTATTTGTAGAGGACTGACATCGTGCAGAGTGAATGCTTTTTGTACACGAATTAATCCGAACTAGAAAATCTCCAGATATTATGAAAATTAAAATAGACAAATTTGGACTACTTCTTGGGTTAAAAAAATCAACCTGAAAATATTTTGAAATGAATACAAATTGAAATGTATGTAACAAAACTAAAGCCAATATTAAAGTGTATTTTAAATATGCTTATAAGAAAAGAATAAGGCAGAAAATCAGTTATAAGCATCTATCTCAAGAAGTTGGGGGAAAACAACACATTTAACCCAAATACAGAAGAAAAACAATAATGAAAATCAAATAATATAATGAAGAATATTATATTGTGTATTATACCAACTATACAATAGAGAAAAATCAAGAAAACTAAAACTATTTTTAGAATAAACTGATAAAAGAGGTAGATATTGTTAGAAAAAAGAGATGTGTCAAGAATAACTAATATATGGACTAAAAAGCTAAATCTCTAGAAATCCTGAAGATATTAAATGGATGTTGGAAATTACTTTTAAAAATAAAATTATGAATAAAATAAATTTCTAGTAAAATATATATAGCCTAACAAAACTGACAAGAGGGAGAATAAGACAGTCTAAATAATCATATACCTATTAAAGTAATATAATGAATAATAAAGAACCTGCATAAATAAAGCTTTTAGTACATAGAAATAGAATTTTCATTATAAGTATCATTTGGTAAATGATATCTATGAAATACCTACAATAGATATTGAAATTAATGGTAAAGATTTCCCTTTAACATCAAGAGAAGGATGCTCAGGATCACTGCTTTTATTCACTATTATGAATATGTGTAATATATATTAATATATATTGTTTCCTCTCAATATAAGAGCAATAGAAATCAATTCCATTTTTATGAACAAGTGATAAATAGAAAATAAAAATACTGTTTAATGATATAAAATATATCAAATAGAAATGAATCTATTGAAAGATATAAAACCTCTACATAGAAAATTCTACTACATTATTGAGATAGATAAAACAACAAAATATAAAGATAATTCATGGAATGGGAGAAAATGTTTGCAAATGATATATCTGACAAAGAATTAATATCCAGATTATAAAAAGAGTAGTGAGAACTCAAAAATTAAACAGTGAACAAATGATTTGAATAGACATTTCTCCAAATAAGATATATCAATGGGCAATAACAATATGAAAATTGTTCAACATCATTAGTCATTAGGGAAATGCAAATCAAAACCACAATAAGCAAACTCATAGACACAGAGAACAAATTGATGGTCACCATTTGGGAGGGATTTTGGGGAGATGGGTGAAAAAGGTGAAGGGATTAAGAAGTACAAATTGACAGTTACAAAAATACTCGGGGATGTAAAGTACAGCATAGGGAATATAGTCGATAATATTGTAAAAACTATGTATGGTTTCAGATGGGTACTAGACTTAGTGGGGTGATCATTTTGTAAGGTATATAAATGTCTAATCACTATGTTATACACCTAAAACTAATATCATATTGTATGTCAACTATAATTGAAAAATAAAAAATTATAAAGCACAGTGAAATCACATTCACTGCCTATAATGGCTATAGCATTTTTAAAAATGGAAAGCAAGTGTTGGTGAGGATGTGGAGAAATTATAACCCTCATGCATTGCCAGTAGGGCTGTAAAATGGTGTACACACTGTGGAAAATAGTTTGGCATTTTCTCAGTGAAACATAGAATTATCATATGACCCAAAAATTCTATTCCTAAATATATACCCAAAAAGTCTGAAAACATATGCTTATAGAGAAAAAAGTTATACAAGAATGTTCAAGATCATTATTCATAATAGCCAAACAATGAAAAGACTAAAGAATTATCTAATAAATGGATAAACAAAATGTGTTTTATCAATGGAATATTATTTAGCCATACAAAGGGAATACTGCTATGTGTTACAACATAGATGGGCCTTGAAAACATGCTAAGTAAGTTAAATAAGTTGGACACAAATGTCCACAAATTATATGGTTCCATTTGAATGAAATGTCCAAATAGGCAAATCCATAGAGACAGATTAGGGGTTGACAGTTGAAGATGATAAAAGAGAAATGGGGTCAATAGCTAATAATAATTTGAGGTATTGGAAATGTTCTGGAATTAGTGTGATGTTTACACAATATTGCGAATGTACTGCAAACCAGTAAATTGTTCAAATTAAAACTGAACTTTATGTTATGTGAATTATATTTCAAAAAGTCAATAAACTGTTAATGACGGAAAAGGTAGAAAGGGCTGCTCTACTAGATACCAAGGTACGTTATAAAGTTATTTTATGTAAGATAGTGTGAAATAGACAAATAGTTAAATGGAGAACACTGACATCTAGAAACAGAGCCAACTATCTATGGGCAGTTATGACAAAACTAGCATTGTAGACCAGTGAGAAAAGGTATTTTCAATACATTTTGTTGGGTCAATTTGGAGCATAATGAAATTATACCTCATCTCACACAGAAAAACATAAAGTTCAGTGGATTTTATGTGAGAGGCTAACAAATGAGTTGTCATGTGAGAGGCTAACAAATCATCACATAACAAAGATTTTAGAAGAAAATAGGGAAGAGTATATGTGATTTTGTATAAACAGGATACAAAAAAAAATAAAGAGGTGGTTAAGTTTGACTGCAGTGAAATTAAAAATTAATTTGCAACAAAAGATATAGAAAGTGAGTAAAATGTTGAGCCTTGGAGTGAGAAATATATTTTCAACACGTATAAACAACAAAGGGCTCATATTTAGAATACATAAAATGTTTCTACAAATCAAAATAGAGAAGACAAGCCACATACAACATAGACAAGAACATTGAAAATATATTCTTAATATATATGACTAACCTATGAAATTTAATAAAACAATAATCTAGGAAATATAAATAAAAAGTATAATTACACAGTAAACTGATGACTTATTAAGCAGAAAAAAAATTCTTTCTGGTGAGTTTGTGCAACAGTGGCAACTCTCACACACTATTTGGGAATATTTGCTAAAGTAGAACATATGCACATTTTCTGACCTTGCAGTTTAATCCTAGACTATATTCAATAAGAATACATGTACAAGCATAAAAATGCATTTATAGTAGAATTATCCATTAAACCAAAAAGCGGAAGCAATCCATATATCTGCCTATAGAGGACTGAATATATAAAGTTTATATTCACCCAATGGAATACTAGAGAGTAATGAAAATTAACTATAGTTATAAGCAACAAGACAGATGAATCTTACAAACATGATGTTAAGGAAAAGAAATGACATAGAATGTCTATGTCTATGTCTATATGATTCCAATTGTATATGTTCAAAAGTAAGGAAAAATAAAGCTATATGATCAAAAAAACTGAAAAAAAATGTGATAATTTATTGAGATTATAATACACATTGTGTTCAATGACATCGCACGATATGTTCAAAGAGTTGTCCCTCTTTGGCAACGCATAATCAGTATGCCATACAAAAATACAATGACTATATGGCATTGATGCTATATAGTACACAAATCCCTGAATATGCATCTGTGTTGCTTCAGATGGTTTGTATTTTTATTTACACCTGTGCTTTAGCATAATGCACAAGAAATATTCAAGTGGATTTAAACTTTGTATGTATACGTGGGTATATATGCTGTATATAGGTGTATATATATATATTTATATACACATGTTTACATTGTATATGCTGTATATATGTGTGAACAAGTTATGGGCTTCCAAATGTTATTCATGTTCTAGTTTTTGATCTAAGTGATGATTACATGAGCATTCACTTTGTGACAATATAGAGCTACATACATTAGTAATTTTGCAAGGTTTTATGTGGTTTATAACTCAACAGAAAAATAACTCAAATTATAAAAAGAAAAGAAAACATACCAAACATTCTCTATGGCTCCCATGAGCAGAACTAAGATGCAGAAACAGAGGCTTCTAGGAGACAGACCATCCACTTACACCTTTGAAGTAAGGCTAGGGAATTCGAAGAGCTGTCGCATAATACAACAGAATTCATCATTTTCTCCTCATAAGTGAACAGCTACTCTTCTCTAAGTTCTAAGTTCTAGGACTTAGAGAAGGAATTTTAAGATTCTTTCCAAGCAATTTTTTTTTTTTTTTTTTTTTTTTTACCAATTAATGGTCTAGCATTATGTGTATAGTTTTGGTCAAGAACCTAATTTAAATATTCAAAGTATAAGGTGCAGTCATATTTATATGCACAGAAAACCACACACAAAGTGTCTAATTCTCTTTATTGTATTTTCTGTTCTCCTTCAAGGAAAGATAAGTGTTTCAATATCTGTACAATATGTACTTTCAAACTTGATTCCCAAGGCAAAAAGAAAAGGTGATCATCATATGTTTAAAAAAAAAAACTCCTTTATTTTATAATAATAAATGTTAGAAGTTCAATATCTCTGCTCAAACACAGAGGCAGGCAGGCATATTTACAAAAGTCTCACAATGTTTGCCTTTGCCTTTACACAAGACAACATTTATAAAACCTTTGCATCCCATGGCAGGTGCTGGGTCTTCTCTTGGGGATTTGTGCTGTTTAATATCGCCTTTCATTTGAACGTCAAGCACCTTTAAAAAATAGAGACTGCATTTTAATATAATTTGGAAATTAAAACCCATTAACTTTTATCATAATATCTTTCATGAATTTACTTTTCAAAAATTAATCAAAACCAAAATTAATTACTGTACGATAGCCAGCAAGGGCAGAAATATGGGAATTTTTTTTAAAACTGAAGCTTTGATTTGCCTCACTCATAAGAAAATTAAATATATGTAATAAATATTAGAAGATTTAGGTACATTTAATAATAATAGTCCCCCTATTTTGAGTACTTAAAGAATTAAAATGATTATTATGGCCACCTGAATAATTAGAAATATTTCTTTTATTTATTTTAATGACATACTGTGAGATTAAACACTTAAATTTAAGTAAAAAATATATTTTACCTAAAAATGATTTCCTAAAGCATTTTCATCAGTTTGTAATACTTGTAAATATAATAATGTATAGAATTATAAAATTTTATTGTGTATATTTTTAAGCAATACACTAAAATGACTTTTTTTTCTGTCTTCCTTATTTTATTTTGTTTTTAGGCTTGGATTCCTGGATCATCTGGTGACTTCAAAAATTTGGTAAGATACTTTTTTCTGTAGTATTATCAATATTTTTGTTTCCTTTGCCACACAATTTTGGATAATATCTTTCTTCTTATCTCAGGCTTAATCCTTTTTCGTAATTCTCTCCTCATTACTATCCCCTGAGGTTGAATCCCACAAGGCTAGTAGGAGTGAGTTAATTTCATTTTAACCCACATGGGATGATCTGATAAGTCCAGATATTTCTTGAAGATTCACCTTCATGGGTCAGGAGAATATTCCAAAGAGGGGTAGCATTTGTCTCTTCAGGAACAAAAATTGCTACTGAAAGAGTCAGAGATAAAGAGAATTATTCAGGTAAGATGCAGTATCAATTTGAGAAATTTTCTTTTAAGAAAGACCAAAAGCAACAGCAAGATAAAAGCCATGGAGAAGAACGAGTATGATAACTGTATTTTTAAAAAGTTTTTCATTGCTACAATGTTGGTATTATCATTCATATATTGTAGAACTAGAAACACCGAAGGCTCTGGTCTTTTACACATAGAAACAAAATTCTGAGGTATCCCTCTGGTACATATGTTATAGGCATAGAAAAGATACTTTTTAATGAAAAAATGACTGGTTGAAGTAGAAGTTTTTCTACTAAGTTATATTTTTTCCAGACAACAGCTTTTGTATTCTTTTGAGATTCCACCCAGCCCCTTTTTATCTCCAAATATTCTTGAAATATTGTTTGCATTCCAATTCTTATATTGAGATCCTATTACGTTCTGAACCTATGTAAGACTGTAAAACATATTTTATCTCTTAGTTTATCTTAATTCTCTAAAGAATACTTTAGCTTGGATTCTTATTCTTGTGTTATCTAGGAGTCTCCAACTCTTCTAATTTCTAGAATACTCAGCCAAGAGTACTACGAAGTTACAACTTGATAGACTGCAGGAGTACAGTCTTACACACTATTCTTCACTAATAAATGGTTATTGCTAGATTAGAATAAAATGAATGGGAGAGTGGTGAGAGTTCAGCCTGTTTTTGTTTTGCATTACTTCGGGCTTCCAAATGTTTCTCAGGGTTTCTCAACTATCTTCTGGTCATTTTATCAAAGCTTTCCTATGCTGCTCCAGGCCATCCAAGTGTATACTTCCTGCCAAATAATAACAAAGTTGACAATAAACCTTCATGTTTAAAAAATATCACCAAAGACAAAGTTAAGCTAACAAATTTACAGCACACAAAAGGAAAACTTAAACCTTTATTTATATCATATCTTATTGCTCATGAAAGCCACTGCACCTTGCATTCTCAAAAGAGTATGCAATCTGAGTCACTTTCCTCAGTACCAGCACACCGCTGTATTGTTGGTGCCTGCATCCTCCCCAGCAGAATCCACTTTGGCATTCTCTATATTTGAGTCCAGCCAGCTAAGTGAA
>NW_011888917.1:1620758-1622977 GCF_000151845.1 Pteropus vampyrus
TTCTTGAAATATTGTTTGCATTCCAATTCTTATATTGAGATCCTATTACGTTCTGAACCTATGTAAGACTGTAAAACATATTTTATCTCTTAGTTTATCTTAATTCTCTAAAGAATACTTTAGCTTGGATTCTTATTCTTGTGTTATCTAGGAGTCTCCAACTCTTCTAATTTCTAGAGTACTCAGCCAAGAGTACTATGAAGTTACAACTTGATAGACTGCAGGAGTACAGTCTTACACACCATTCTTCACTAATAAATGGTTATTGCTGGATTAGAATAGAATGAATGGGAGAGTGGTGAGAGTTCAGCCTGTTTTTGTTTTGCATTACTTCAGGCTTCCAAATGTTTCTCAGGGTTTCTCAACTATCTTCTGGTCATTTTATCAAAGCTTTCCTATGCTGCTCCAGGCCATCCGAGTGTATACTTCCTGCCAAATAATAACAAAGTTGACAATAAAACTTCATGTTTAAAAAATATCACCAAAGACGAGGTTAAGCTAACAAAATTACAGCACACAAAAGGAAAACTTAAACCTTTATTTATATCATATCTTACTGCTCATGAAAGCCACTGCACCTTGCATTCTCAAAAGAGTATGCAATCTGAGTCACTTTCCTCAGTACCAGCACACCGCTGTATTGTTGGTGCCTGCATCCTCCCCAGCAGAATCCACTTTGGCATTCTCTATATTTGAGTCCAGCCAGCTAAGTGAAAAATATGTTAATATAATAATATGTCAGTGTTTTACCCGACCTGCAGAAAAGAATAGCCCTTCACTGTGCAAACTTTTACTAGGCAGTGGAGGATTTTGCATTACCTTTGGATAGGGTCATGTTGAAATTACACCCAAACCAAAAAAAAAAAAAACAAAAAACATTCTACTCATAATGATAATTCAGTGTTCCATATTTAAATTCAGTGTTCCAGTATAAAAATTTAATTTATACTATGAATAGGAGCAATAGAAACTTGAAATTTGTATATTTATTCTCAAAATGAGGATGAGGGTTAGCCTCCATCTCTTTAACACTCTGAAAATGAAAAGCTTTGTTTAAGCATTTGTTGGGGAGGAGGGAAGACTTGATGGGGTCTTATAGATAGCAGACATTTTATCTCCTCATTTGCAGTGTGACAAAGTTCCTGGATGCCTCCCCCCACAAAAAACACAAAATTTTTTATCTGTATTAGTGGAATCCCCATTTTCTTCCTATAATTATTTTTTTTTCTCTGAATTCCACCTTTTTTCCACATTGAACTTGACTGTGGGCTCTTCCAATTCTGATCATCACATTTATCCTCCAGGTCTTCACGCATCTTCTAATTTATATCATTTTTAATCCATGTTTCACAAAACAGACAGATTTATTGTTAAACAACACATATTTCTCTTGTTTATGTACCCCATCATGTTCCTTGTAAGTTTATTTTTTCTAATCTGTTATATAAGATATAATCAAATATTTCCATATTTAATCAAAAGCAGTCATCCTTGAGCAAATACCAAGAAACTCAAGGAAGATTACATTGGTCAGTTCTTTCCTCTTGTAGCCCTCATTGTCACTGTTTCCACTTCTGTGAACAGTTATTTTTCCTATCTTCCATACATTTCTTTCTATTCATCCCTCAAGGACAAGTTCAACTCCCATTTTTTCCTGGAAGACTTCTTGTTTTAAAAATCATAATTTGATTCCTCCTCTCCAGGAACTCTTTATTTTCAGGATCACAAAGTTTAGCACTTTATCTTATACTTACTATCATATGTTCTAAGGTTCTTGTGTTGCGTGCAATTTTGCAATTTTGCAATTTTGCAGCTCGTTAATTTAAGTGAGGTAACAATGCCATTTTGTGCTATTTATTGTGGCATACCTAACATATTGCTCATTGTTTAGCAGTTCCCCAAGAAATATTTTCAATTGAATAACTTATTTAAGATCTCAACAACACTTATAAAAACTGAACCTAAAATTTAATTTATACTATTGTTTGCTTCTATTCCATTATGATTTTTAAAAGAAATAATGACATGGACATGGTGGTTGATTAATAGTATCATTTAAAACAAATTCTGAATTATATGATACACTCTTTAAAACTGTGTTTTTGTAGTATAATTTAGAGAAAATAAAATAAATGTAAAATTTAAACCATAAAAGTATTGAAATATAAATGGTAATATGTAAATTATTACAAAATAAAATAAAATATACTCTATTCAAT
>NW_011888917.1:1623027-1628797 GCF_000151845.1 Pteropus vampyrus
TGCAATTTTGCAATTTTGCAGCTCGTTAATTTAAGTGAGGTAACAATGCCATTTTGTGCTATTTATTGTGGCATACCTAACATATTGCTCATTGTTTAGCAGTTCCCCAAGAAATATTTTCAATTGAATAACTTATTTAAGATCTCAACAACACTTATAAAAACTGAACCTAAAATTTAATTTATACTATTGTTTGCTTCTATTCCATTATGATTTTTAAAAGAAATAATGACATGGAGATGGTGGTTGATTAATAGTATCATTTAAAACAAATTCTGAATTATATGATACACTCTTTAAAACTGTGTTTTTGTAGTATAATTCAGAGAAAATAAAATAAATGTAAAATTTAAACCATAAAAGTATTGAAATATAAATGGTAATATGTAAATTATTACAAAATAAAATAAAATATACTCTATTCAATTATCATATAACTCTCAAGCTAAAAAAAAAGAAAAAAAAATGATTTACTCTAGAACTAAATGCCAGCAATAAAAATTTACTTCAATATGAAGAGTTAACATTGCCCACGTTGAAGCTGAAAATATTTACAAAAAAACGTTACTTCAGCATTTAAAATTTACATAAGGTAATGTGTTTAATGCTTATGATTCACTGAATTTTGTATCTGTATGCGCAATTACAGCAATCTGTTCCAATTCATAAATTTTATTTTCTGCACCTGGAGTTTGGACATTTTAAGAGGTCAACATAATAACACATGCACAATTATATACAGTTGATGGAAGTACATATTTTTAAACATTCACTGTATATTAATCTCTATGCTATGTGCTTTTTCTGTGTAGTCTCATTTCAAACTTCCAATCACACTTTGAGGCATGAATTTTGGTCACCATTTTAAAGCTGAACCGACAAGAGATCAGAGAGGTTAATTAGTTCATCTGTGGTAACTTAGTTAATCATGATACTGAGATTTCAGTATTATTCCTAGGACTCCAAAGACTCCACTACAACACCTTCCCAAACAAAACTCACCTCAATAAGCTTTTAATAAAACCCAATTCTATATATTTTGGAGTAATATCCTTTATCTTTAGTCCTTAAGAAAATTGATACATAAGTGACTAAAATGAGTTTTAAACTTTATACCTACAGTTATTTAAGATGAAAATTCTGCCATCATCACTGTTAGTATGCTCCCCTGATAAATAATTTGTCATTATGTGAACATAAGTCCTATATTCAGAGACCAAAGAAAGGAATCAAACTCTCATCAATTCATTAATTCATCCATTCTCTCACAATTTATTGAGTATTGGTGCAAACAATCTCATAGAGTTTGAGTAATATAGAAATTACATTCAAAAACCATCATTTTGTGTGTTCTTCATGGCAGTGCTTTTATTTTTAATTTTAATTTATTTTTTAATTGCTGTTGACTAAAATTCTGAGCATTTGTTTTAAGGCTTTTATTGTTTCCTTCTACCTTGTGGGGATAACAAGTTAATGGAAATCATAAGGCAGTGTAAGAAACATTGTTAATGCACACCAATTCTTCCCTTCCTTTCACTCTTGAGCATAAAGAAGATTATATTTTCCCCTCACCCTACATTTAGATCATGGGATTAATTCTGGCCAAGAAAAAATGGAAGCGAAGTCTATCACTTCTAGGCAGAAGAGCTGTGCTTTCTAGTCTTTCTCTGCCTCTGCAGAGGATACATCAATTTGAGATAAATTATCCTGGATCCCTGAGTCACTTGATGGAAGACAACTGTTCTGGCAAGTCTCACAGTTCCATAGCCTGCCTATAAAGAACAAGAAGTGAATTATTTTGTCTTAAGCTACTGAGTTGATTTTTTTTTGTTTGTTTGTTTTATTTTGTTACAGCAACATAAAGCTTGCCTAAACTGATCAAATGGTCTTTGAGAAAATGAGCAGTGTAGTGTTTGGGTAATTCTGAAATCTGGAGTCATATTTCCAAACGTATATTTTGGCAGTATTATTTTTTACATTCATATTTATTTATTTTGAATTGCCACCAAATAATCTGAGGTCCACTTATTACTTGGCATAGCAGGTAACCTAGGCTCTCAAATAAGGTCCACTTACTTGCTTGGCATAGCAGGTAACCTAGGCTCTCAAAAAAAAAGCCTGGGAAAATCTGTACTATAATATTTAATAAAAATTAACTATTATTCATTTAACAAATATCTTTAGATAAAGTGAACAACCTGAAATAGAGAGAAATACAAGACAACTATCTGAATTTAAAATGGTATACTTTCTTGTTGAAAATTGAATAACATTCCTGTTACCCCTTTAATCTTAACTGTCATTAGATTACAGTCCCTATTAAAGACCACACAATTATTTCCTTTTTACTAAGTTAAAAAAGGGTCTCCATGTCTTAGATTATTTTATTTTGGTGTGGTTCTCAGAGTAATCTATGTTCAGCTCTTTACTTTTTGGAAAGATCTGAAATAACACCCCCTCCTATGTTTGGTTCCTTTTTTTATAGCGGAAGTCTCTGTATGCTCTCATTTTTTCTTGTTAAGAGATGTACTAATTTAAATATCATAAAATATTAACTAGCATTATTTCTACAACAATTAATTAATTAAACATACCTCTTTTTTTTTCACACATAGGACTAGAGATAAATAATTGTATACAATTACCTGGAACTGAAAGGATTTAAATGTACTACTACGGAAAGGGGCACAACAAATTATGCCTCATGAAGTATTTCATGTCAATCATTACTAGCCTCTAAAATAGTTGTAGGACATTAAAATCTACCTTTATAATGTTTATTCAACTTTTAAGAGTCAGAATCATTACATCTGGTAGTCCAACCTGTGTGTTACATTCCTTCAACAATTTCTATTAACTTTCTATCTGCTTGCTCCTCTTACCTAATTTCACTTTTAGGATGGAGTTCAAAAATCCTTCTTAAGGCATCACATTTCATTTGGGGGAGATGACTAGTTTTTAAACATATTTTCTTAGCGTTGAGCAAAAATTATGTTAATTGTTTTCTCCTCAGGGTGGCATAGTACTTACATATTTGCTAATAACAATCCTTAGTTGGACTCAATTAGTTTCAATAATTGGACTACACGGAGAAGTGTCATTTTAGTGGAAATTTAAATTATCTACTTTTTAATTTAAACCACTCTCGTCTGATGTAGAATATTAATACATGCTGTTATGAAAACAATTTGAATAGGAATTCTAATAAATCTTCTGACATTATCTATCTTAGTACTAATATAGTGAAAGAACTTTTTGTGGTTAATTAAGCACGGCATCCTTGCTTCATTTCTTGCCTGCTGTCCTAAGTCAAGCAGAACTTTTCCAGGTGTTCACCAAAATAGAAATACTACCCTAATAGTTTCTTTTTAAATATTTTTTTTAAACTCCATATTTATTATTTTGTGTTTGTTCCTCTATCCTGGGTATTTAGACCACTAAACATATTGTACAACCAGTATCATGTGATACCAGGGAAACTCCAATTTGCAGCTGATGCCCCTGTCAGCTTTGTTCCTCTCTCTTTGTTTTTGAGAGAGATGCCAGGACAGTCATTTCCACTTTGCCCCAGGCTGAAACCCCTCATATAATTGAAACTCTAGTATCAAAAAAAAAAAAAAGATATATGCTTTGAAAAGTTGCCCATGGACATATTAAGACATATGAAACTGTCTTTCTATGCATCATTTCTACTTTTTAGTTTACGCTGAATCAGTTTACCGTTTTTGTTGTTAGTGGGAAGGTATGTGGTAGAAGGTGTCTTTTAAAATTTCAGAAATAGAGGAGGAACAGAAAAATATGAAAGTTAATAAAATGATTGAGGTTGAAGGAAGGCAATATTACACAATATGTTTAATTTTCCAGAAAAACTTTTAAGCATAGACTTGACTTTAAATACTTTTATCATAATTGTCATAAATAAATATTGATTCACTGTCAAATAAATATCTTTTGATTATTATTATTTTTTTTTATTGACAGAATATTTGCTTTGTCTACATCTGGCTATTTCCAATTAGACTAATTAGTCCTTAAATATTTACATTTTATTCATTTAAATCTATTAAATAAGTGTAGTTCTATTAATAACACATTAAAAGCAGTATCCCCAAAATAACCACTAATTTACCAGCATATACAATATCATACATATATATTTATGTCTTTGGTTTGTATATAGAGTTTTTTGCAACAACCACATATTTTGAATTTTTACTTTAGTTTTTTGTATGCTCTCTTATTAAGTAAAATTTTACAACAGATTATACAGACACAAGATGATTTTTTTAAAAAAACATGCTTAAAGAAAACCAAATCACTTTGCTGAAGGTACTGAGAAATGGTAAGTGGCAAGGTGCATGGGCTTTATGAAAATTGGGGCTATGCTCATAGGAGTAAATATGGTGGATTTTACATTGTCTTTCCGAAGGCTAACTACCGAAGGAGAATCCCACTTGAGCCTCTATCTTTGCTTCTGATACACCTTTATAACCAGGAAAATATTCTGGTTTCTAGACATAGAAGACATATAAAGGCTTAGCACATGTGCATGGCAATCGTAGATTATCATATGGATCTCTGAGAGTGAGGATTGTTTTTTCTGTTTTGTGCATGTGTGTGTATGTGTGTGTGTAGGATGGAATGGAGAGGACCAAGGAGATTACTGAGAAACATAATAATAGAAGATTAATTCTAGGATAATGTTTTTTTATTTATTTTTATTTTTTTAGTATTATATGACATACCTTGCTAAATAGATGTGCAAGCTACCCACAAACCATAGTATAGGATTTCTTTTTCTTATCTAAAGTTTTAATTAAAATAAATCACATTTCATAATTAGGTAGCTAAATAGTTGGATTTGTTGGGTTCTCTTTCTGCTCTTGTATGATTCTCTTGAATCATATGATTTTCTAAAGGATGTTCCTGCTAAGGAAGACTTAGAATAAAACCTCTGATTACATATATGATCAAATTTTGTTTTCAGTGTTTTTAAATCACAATTCTCATTTTAAAAAGATTTATTGCAATTTCATGAAGATTGCAATCTGTCATTATTTTCACAAAAGGATTTCCCACAAAAAAATTTCTCAAATTTTTCTTCTTCTTGACTAAGAAGAAAATATGGAAATTTTGTTTGTACCAACATCTATCTGAATAATTACAAATACTTTCTATCCTGAAAAAGAAATCAAGGAAACTGGGTAAAGAGACTACTTTAAAACCTAAAGATATAACTATACTGATGAGCCTCCCTCATTGACACTTATGCTTAGGAATAAGCAAAGACATTTTAAAAAAATGTACAAAAGTCATGCTTAGTATTCACAGCTCAAAGTTTTATAAAAAAAAAAGAAAAGAAAACTCAGATTGTATATTCTTTTGCGGTTTTGTTGGTGATTTTTCATTCTACATTCCAGTGTGTTAAAATGATTCAATATTATAATTTTTAGTACTAATTTGATCAATTTACCTTTCCAATGAACACAGAAATGATCTGAGCTGCAAACCACTGAAGTTTTGGACAGAACTCATGCTACCCCAGTGCCCATCTCTTTAAAAACTCTATTGGGGAGAATCAAAATGTATGAAATCAGCATTTCAGAATCTTAAAGTCAGACTTACAAAAATATTAGTGATGTTGTACGTTTACCTTCCATGGTAATATCATTGCATTTTAGCAAAATGCAGATTTCTTTTCTGTTCTCTTGTCAAATATAGAATATTGAAATAAAAAAAATTATGTTCTGATAGAGGAAGATAGAACGTG
>NW_011888917.1:1628847-1631480 GCF_000151845.1 Pteropus vampyrus
TTACAAATACTTTCTATCCTGAAAAAGAAATCAAGGAAACTGGGTAAAGAGACTACTTTAAAACCTAAAGATATAACTATACTGATGAGCCTCCCTCATTGACACTCATGCTTAGGAATAAGCAAAGACATTTTAAAAAAATGTACAAAAGTCATGCTTAGTATTCACAGCTCAAAGTTTTATAAAAAAAAAAGAAAAGAAAACTCAGATTGTATATTCTTTTGCGGTTTTGTTGGTGATTTTTCATTCTACATTCCAGTGTGTTAAAATGATTCAATATTATAATTTTTAGTACTAATTTGATCAATTTACCTTTCCAATGAACACAGAAATGATCTGAGCTGCAAACCACTGAAGTTTTGGACAGAACTCATGCTACCCCAGTGCCCATCTCTTTAAAAACTCTATTGGGGAGAATCAAAATGTATGAAATCAGCATTTCAGAATCTTAAAGTCAGACTTACAAAAATATTAGTGATGTTGTACGTTTACCTTCCATGGTAATATCATTGCATTTTAGCAAAATGCAGATTTCTTTTCTGTTCTCTTGTCAAATATAGAATATTGAAATAAAAAAAATTATGTTCTGATAGAGGAAGATAGAACGTGTATTAGTAGTTGAACATGTGTCTTTATAGATTAAGACACACAATTCAAGTTTTGTTGTGGCATGGTTTTGTTCTAATTGACTCCTATTAAGAAGTAAGACTATTTTTTTAAATTAAAAATAGTATAGTCTATATCTTCTTTGTCACATTCAGAAGTGTCATTTTTAGGGGATGTTTTTATGCTATTATTATTTTACAGTGTTTATTTTGACCACGTAGCAATACTTTAGCACATACTTAACAATTTTAAAATTTAATAAGTAAAATTTTAGATATTATTATTGAGAATATTTTGTAATTCTGCATTGCAACTTCCCATTTACTTACTTCTCAGTACTGTTTGAATGCAGCAGTTACAGCCAAATTTCTCAGTAGGAGTTATTTGCGTGGGAGTAAGAGTCATGTATGCAGACTCCATTAAATCTTTCAAGTTATCCAATCACTTTTAGTTCAAAGCAATAATACACAGTTATTCTATATATGTTTAGTACACTGCCCAGATTATCTGTATTTGTCTTGATTTAAGATTTTTATCTTCGTATCCTTAAGTAGATAAGAACTTAAAATAAGTGACTTATTCTTGATTTGAAAAAATATGACTGTGGAAGGGATATCGTGCTCTTGGAACATATTCATGCTCCTTGAGCTTAAGTTGTTGGCTAGTCAGAACTTCTTGTGTGACTTCTGACAAATTTAATGTCTTAAGTCTTAATTTTCTCATCTGTGAAATGAATCTATGTGTAAATTGTTTCCAAAATTATTTTCAAATCTGATTATATGTTTTGGATAAAAATTGTCTCCCCACCCCATTTTTTTATTTGGGTAAATAGTCACAGATGTTTTCTTAAATTCTCACCAAAGTTATACACAGTTGAGCATGAAAATCCTGAGCATGATGACATTTTATCTTTAATGTTGATCTTGTTTCACATTGATGTTTGCAAATTTAATTTTCTCTTATAAAAAAAATATTTTGGTATATTCTTTACAGAATGCCAGTAGATAACTCAAGTATTTATTTTGTATTTATAGCTATTCCTTGACATAGTGCAGAAACATTTTTTTTTTTTTTTAACACCTACAGCACCTGGTATTCCTAGATGGTCTCTCATCCAAGTACTAATCAAGCTGGACCCTGCTTAGCTTCTGAGATCAGACAAGATCAGGCACGTTCAGTGTGGGATGGCTGTAGACCAGAAGCACTTTATGTTTATAAATTATATAGTACTATTTCCACTTCTTCCAAAAGTAGAAGAAGGTTATTTTCTGGGAAGTTAGGAATGATTCGAATTTGTAGTCAAGATTTACTGAGAAAAAGATAGATCTTTTGTTTCAGGTCTTTCCATTACTAGTTTATTTTTATTTTTGATTTTTGAGTCCTATGATATATATTTTTACTGTGAGAGTATTACAATGAAAGTATCAAGTAATTCATATGTTGTCATATTATTTTTATAAATGGGGTGTCTGGTAATTCAAAATGGATTATCCACATCAAGATTAATGGATGGATAATACTATATCAAGATTAAGTGCTTCTGTCTATTGTACAGAAAACTGGCTTCTTATTCCCATCATCCCTTAAACTATCAAAGGCTTTCAAGACTATAGTTATGGAATAAATGTGGCTACTCCATATCCATGGTAAAACTTTCCCCTGGGAGTACAGAGAAACTTTGTTTTAAATAATTTCTTTCATTTCTGTTATTTTTAGAATTAAATTTTAAGATCCTAGTTAAAATGGCCACCAAAGTAATGTAAACAAAATGAGTAAGATTTTTCTATCTGTACATTGAAAGATAAACTTATTAAAAAGTTTATTAGTATTTATTTGATTATTAAAGGGTTTCATTTTAGATAGAATTACAGATTGTGTTAAAATTGCTATCTACAATACTCTTTAGTCTTTCAGTTCTTTGCTTAACATTTTTTGGAATAGGATTTTAAAAATATGTGCCTTTTCATATTGAGGTGAAAGAGCTCATTGGTATAAATAAGTACATTCTCAATACTGTGATTTTTTTT
>NW_011888917.1:1632395-1642241 GCF_000151845.1 Pteropus vampyrus
TCATATGATTTTTATCTTTCATTTGCTCAATGTGATATAGCACACCAAATGATTTTGGGTTGTCAAAACATCCTTTCATCCCTGAAATAAATCTCACTTGATCATGGTATATGATCTTTTAAATATATTGTTGAATTTAGATTGCTAATATTTTGAGGATTTTTGCATGTATATGCATCAAGAACATTGGCTTATATTTTTTTTTTTTCTGTTACATTCTTGTCTTGTTTTGACATCAGAGTAATGATGGCTTTGAAAAATGAGTTAGAAAATGTTCCATCCACTTATTTTTATTTTTTATTTTTGGAAGCACTTGAGAAGGATGGACATTAATTCTTCTTTAGATATTTATTAAAATTCATCATTGAAGTCATCTAGTTCTGGACTTTTATTTGTTGATAGGTCTTTGATTACTGATCCAATCTCTTAGTAATCCATCTATTCAAATTTTCTATTTCTTCATAATTCTGTCTTGGAAGTTTGTGTGTTTCAGGAAATTTATCCATTTTTTTTTTCTGAGTTGTCTATTTGTTGGCATATAATTGTTTATTAGTAGCATCTTATGATCCTTTGTATTTCTGTGGTATCAGTTGTAACTTCTCTTTCATTCTGATTTTATCTATTTGAGTTCTCCCTCTTTTATTCTAGGTTAGTCTGACTATGGCTTGTCAATTTTGTTTACCCTTTTGAAGAACTAGCTCTTAATTGCATTGATCTTTGCTATTGTCTTTTTAATCTCTATTTCATTATTTCCACTATGATATTTGTTACACCCTTCCTTTTACTAACTTTGGCTTCATTTGTTCTTCTTTTTCTCATTCCTTGAAGTATAAAGTTAATTTTTTTATTTGACATTTTTTTTTGTTTCTAGATGTAGGTATTTGTCACTATGAACTTGTTTCTGACAACTGCTTTTGCTGCATTTCATAAGTTTTAGTATGTTGTATTTTCATTTTTATTTGTCTCAAGGTATTTTTTTTTATTTTTCTTTTGATTTGTTCTTTAACACATTGGTTGTTCAGGAGCATGTTGTTTAATCTCCACATATTTGTGATTTTTTCAGTTTTCTTTCTGTAGTTTATTTCTAGTTTTATATGATTAAGACCAGAAACAATACTTGATATGATTTCAGTCTTTTTTAAGTTTATTAAGACTTGTTTTATGGCCTAACATATGATTTATTCTGAAGAATGTTCCATGTCTGCTTGAGAATAATGTGTATTCTGTTGCTTTTGAATGGAATGTTCTGTATATATTTGTTAAGTGAATCTGTTCTAATGTATTCTTTAAGGACAATGTTTTGTCATTGATTTTTCTCTCGGTGATTTATGCATTGATGAAAGTAAGGGTATTAGTGTCCTCTATGATTATTGTATTGATGCCTATTTCTCTCTTTAGGTCTGTTAATATTTGCTTTATATACTTAGGTACATTATTCATTTTTTAATAGAATTTTTATAAAATTCTTACTGAGTTATATAAACTCTTATACATTAAGGTACATTTTAAAAAAGCACCCAGGGATTTTTGTCTTGGTTTTTTTTAACTGCACTTATGATGTATTTTGTCACTCAGAATTTTTATGTAATTAATTTTACTAGTTGTGTTCTTTATTGTTTCTAGTTTATTGCCATGTTTAGAAAAATTTTCCCTATTTAAAGGTTATATACGGTCTCACTATTTTTTTTTGATATTTTTAGAGTGTTTGTTTCAATCTTTCTTTGACTAAATATCAATTAATTTTCCTGCAAAGCATACCAAAGTAATATAGCTTTTTGTGTGTATGTGGCAAAAACTAGCTAATTATCTCAATCTCATTGCTGAGCAATATTTCACTCACCGATTTAAATTAATGAAGTAATATTCTTATTGTTATTCTTTTACACATATATATATGTGTGTATATATAAAATATCTGAAAATATGTTTCATGCCAATCATAAGAGCTCTTAAAATTGTCCCACATTTACCCAGAATTATATGGCTATGGACAAAGCCCAAGTCAATTATTATAACTTTCAGTTTGATTTTGCATTAATATTTAGTTTTGCAGTGATTTATCAGAGCAGTTTCTCTTCTCGCCATGTAAAAGTGTGTTAATGCAGTGATCCTCCTCTGAAAAATGGTTATGAGACAAAATATGCTTTAGCCCTATGGTAGAAGTAGCATTTATATCAATTAAGAATAAAGAAAATCCAACTTCATCTTAGCTTTTATATAGGAAACTCCAGTGAGGTAAGTCTGTGTCTCTTATCTTCATATAGTAATTTATAGTCAATAAGCTTTTTGCTTAAATGGACCACCTGTTATAAAAGATATATTTGCCCCATTATATCATTATATATCAGCATAATCTACTTTTGGCACAAGACATCCTATTTTGAATACGAAACTTAGAAATTCAACTTGCTGGTTGAGAGTTGGGAGGGTAATCTACCTTCCTGGAAGTTCTTTTGAGAGTTCCCAGCACTCATATTGGAGAGACACAACTTTGATAAGAAATTTCAATTAATGATAAAAGCTACAAAATTGAACTTCACCAAAACCCCAGATTATAAAATCAAAGACAAGTGGCCTTATTTTTGGTGAAATCTGCCAACAAATATATATATTCACCAATATTCTAAATATTCTATTCTTTTGTTTCTCACTGTTTCTGTGATTAAAAGAGCATGCATGGGTGCTGGGAAGATGGTGGCTATGGCAGGCCTACTGTGGCCCCTTCTTTGCCTCTGCCAGGTGCCACTGTTTCTTTCACATTCTACTTCTTTTCCTGTGGCAGATCCTTAAATTTATAGCATTTTCACCAAATGGCTCATCTCATTAAGAAATCTAAGCCCAACACAAACTTACACAGTAGTTCCCAGAGCAGCAGAAAGTACCAAATTTTTTTATTATATGATGAGGTGTCTAAGCAATGGTCTGTATAGTGCAAGTCCTGCAAAATGTGTAGAATGCAAAACTAATTTCTCCTCTGTCTATGAGAAGTCTACCACTTTAAAAAATAATGAAAAAGAAAGAGCATGAATGGAATAGTTTATATAATATCCTACCTTTCTTGAAACAGGGTGATTTAGAAGGCTCTGCATTTATTTTTCTAAAGTGAGCCATCTTTTCATGAGCCAACTCAATTTTAGTTCTATGATGCTTTAAAGTATCATAAATTAATCTCCCTTAGCCTTGAACTACCTTTAATTTATGGCTTGAACCCTGTATTTTGCACTTGGTATAATCTGATTATTATAATTGTTTCCTGGCTGTTTATGACATCCCTTGAGTTCATTCACTGGAAGGAATTAATGACAGAGGTATGGATCACATATCTTGTTGTCTGTCATGTCTAGCATGAAATCTAGAGATCTAAGTGGATTAATGACGTTCTTGATGCATCTTATCATGCCTCACTTATCAGAAACATGATCTCCTTTCCCCACACTAAATTTCCTTATTTTTTAAATTAATATTTCAACAACATACAAGAAACATTTATGACTTTAAGCTTAGTTCTTAGATAAATATTAATAAACACTTTATATCTGAGCTTATCTGGCAGAAATAGAATGCAAGGCTATGAGTATTTCATTTCTAAAATAGTAAATGTAGACATCAGTGCAATGGGCCACCTACCAAGTAGAATAAACTTGCCCATTTACAACTAGTTTATTTAAAAGTTTGAGCATGGCTTAATGAGTGCTGAATATTAGGATTCTTTTTCAGGGATTCAAACAAGTCAAGGTGGACAAGAGTAGTGACTAATTTAGCAAATGAGTTTTTTATTAGTGTATTTTATATTCCTTATCCATCATAACTTCTTCTTTTCATTTTTTCTGTCACTATAGCAATCACATACCATTCTAATGAAAACAATAAACACCATAAAGAATATTTTATGGAAGTTTTTAAAAAGCCGTGTTAGGTAATAGACTACTTTTAATACATTTCTTAGGTCCTCCTGGTATGTTATTGGGTTTCAAGTATTCAGGTAGAACAAAGAAATTTGCATTATTCTGGGACCAACTGGATGAACTAAAAAAAAGCTTTTGTCAGCCTAATTGGTATAATAATCCATTGTAGTGTCTGAAGGGTGCCTATATGTTCAAAAATGACAATGCATTACAGAATAGGTATGTCATCTAGCAGAGACTTACTGTCGACCATTCCAGTAGTTTGGACAAGCTTAGGAGGAACTTTTTCTCATGGGATAGTATTTCTCCTTCCCTGTGGGTTTAATTTGTTTTTGACTGAAAGAGAGCATCATGCTTTTGGCAGTCTGTAAATTAAAATATTAATGAACTGAAATAAAAAGTAAAATAGAGTGTTTTTTTATTAAACGCAATCAAAGTTTATAAATATATCTCAGACTTGTCAGCCTGTCAGTGTGTCCCTAGGCTCAAGCAATAAAGGAGAAAATTTGATGAATTTTATTTCTTCAGGCTTATGGTTATTGCCATTTTCTTTTAGAAATGAGAAATGCTATTATTTTCTTCTTTTGTCCAGATGGCTACTATTTTCATGTTCAACAATAAAAGAAATCAGAAGTAAAGGAGAGAAAATATTCAATGGATATTATTTTCTTTTATTATTATTTTGTATTTGGTTTCAAATGCCATAGAAACTCAAAATTCTGTTCTTCGAGTTAAAATCAGTGAAAGGCTTGTTTGAATTTTGTGTTTTGCTAAACTGGCGCAAGATCTCAAAACACTAATGCTGAATTAAATCCTAAAGGAAAAATCATGTACATTTGTGCATCAAAATTGACAGTATGTGTGTCAAGAGAACTATTACTGGTTTATTTTTTCCATTGAATGATTCTTCATATAGTTGGATATAGCTGTTTAACTTGGAAGTCATGCCATGCTTCTGAAGCTGTCCTGTCTAATTAGGCTCTCTGACTCCTTCTTGTTCATAACCCACAATTTGAGGGCTGTTTGAATAGACCAGGGTTTCTCAACTGTCACCCTATTGACATTTAAAGATATTCTATGTATTGTAGGATGCTTAGAAGCATCCCTGGTTTCTATATACTATATACAGTAGTAACCCACTAATTCTGACAAACAAAATTGTCTCTAGGCATTGCCATTGCTACATGGATATTAAAACTTCCATATGTTGAGAACCACTCAGATAAAGTGAATGTAACTCTAATAGAAGTCCTTTATTCTCAGTATTTGTTCCATCTTAAAGAAATAACCCTTAAAACAAGATAAGTAGTCTAAATTATTATTTGAAATATTTTATTTTTATATTTTTGTTTCTGTTGCCAGAGTTTTATATTTATCCACTGAGTGTTGCGAAGTAGCTAGAAACACTTGCATTATCAACCTACATGTATATTATACATATACAAATTATTTATGAATATATACATATATTAACTAATACAGCTTTCTCTTCATATCAACTAATCTATATGAACTAATCTATCTACATACATAAAAACTATACTCAAAAGAGAATATATATACCCTGATAGGTATCAATTCATGATAATAATTTAGACAACTTTCTGGATGGTCTCAGATTAAAATGATATAGTCCTGTTTAACGTAAATGAAGAATTTCAAAATAAAAGAGGATTCAATTAATATTTCCTTTGGTAAATAAAATTTCAAGTTCTATTATGAGACCTTTTAATTAACAGTAAAAACAATACAGAAAAACTCATTAAAATTGACAATGCAAAATCTTTGAATATAGTAAGAATGATCTGAAACGAAGAAGCAATCCTTTAAGTTCACTGTGGGTTACTTCCTACTTCATAATCAGGAATCAAGTACTAGAAATAAAACTGCTCAAGCTTCTGTCTTTATTTATTTAAGAATTGAGTTACATTATTGTAGGCCTAAGTCCTTAGTATGTTTCTTAATCACCCTTTCCATTATAATTAATTCTAGGTGTGTGGAAAGGGCCAGACTTTTTAGAGTTCTGGATTCTTATTCTGCTACTTATTAACTATTTCAATAAGCTAAATTACTTAACCTTATTTAAGATGTAGTTTCCAAAAGTAAAATATGGAGTAATATGCTCTCCTATTTACCTTATACCTCTGCAACAAAGATATTAAACTATAAGCACTACAGTGTATTCGCTCTACAGATAAAATCAATTCATTCTGACATATTTTCTACTTAGTAAAATGACTTTTATAGTAGTGACACTAGAAATCTATTCTACACTTTTTTTTACAGAGAAGGTTAACAAAATCTACCTATACAATTGCTTTCTACTGAATTATAGTATCTCTAGATTAGAAGATATTTTCATAAATTTATATAAATCCATTGTAAAATGCAGAAAAAAACAATAATCTATTAATCGTATTCAATAATTAGATTTCTGGAGCAAGCACATTCATCCATATATAAACATGGGTAAATCAATGTATGTAGATAAAATGTCTCTAAATCTCCAAAATATGATTAAATGACTACTACTATATAAATAGTGATTACAGTACTGCGGGCAGTAACACAGAATAAACATACTTTTATTTTTGACCCTTTAAAGTTTGTTTAAATTTTGCCTTCTGTTAAACAAAAGTGATCTGCTACATTACCCAAATACAGTCTTTCCCTTTTAGAACAGCCAAATGTGAAATGTACTACTTAATAAAGCAGATGCAAGGTTTTGTAGTATGTATTAAGATAGATTGCTTATGTGAAATGGAAATGAATACCATAAATCAAAATAGCTCATTATATGTTTTTTTTTTGTTTTATAGTAATTTGTCAGTTTTAGATTTTTTTAATTGTTCACGTTTGTAGTTTACTGCCTGAGTGTAAGCCTCCTTGTAAAAATTAGTTACATGTGTGCCTTTACCACAGTGAAAAAGTGCACACATAATCCTGCCATTGCATATGTGAGATAGAAATTATTGAGGAAGTTAAAGTCATGCTAGTTGACAAGCTCATAAAAATGACATTTTGTAAAATAAGTTTTGATAGTTTATAAATAATGAAAAAGAAATGTTTCAAAATAGATAATACAACCTACAAGATAAATAGAAATACAACAAGAATCTAGAAACTTATAAGACAATATTAAGTATACTTGACTAATCTTTTATTAACATTACTCTGTTTGTTTTGTTATTTGAAAGTCTGTAACACCATATATTCTTACCTTATAACATCTGTCAGTTTATTCAGAATAAGGATGTTTTATAAGGTCTTAAACTCTTGACATGCATTCACTCATGAAATTAAGACTACAGAAATGAAAAGATATTGTTACTGTTCTCAAGAGGCTCATGATATAAGTAATGTTTATAATGGAACCTGAAGAGTCCCAAAAAATGTCATCTGGGATTGGCAAATGAAGGAAAAAATTCGATTTAATTAAATTGCAATTTTAAAAACATATTTTTAATTAATTTACAATGCAATTTCAACTAAATGGGAATGCGAAAATGTGTCATATTGTCTTTTCAGTGGCATTCTCAATTAGATATTTGGAAAACTGGGTATTATGCAAGTTTCTACCAAATTTTAAGTAAATTTGAATCTGTCAGTGGTTATTTGACAAGTGACAGCTTCTTCTTTCCCTTCCTTTTCACCCTAAATGAACTTTACCAGCAAAAGTAGCAGATAAAGAATATAACTTGGAGGATAACATCTAGGTATAGAGAAATAGAAAATACAGATCTAAATTTATCTGTGACCAATGTCTTAAAATTAATAAAATTAGGCCCAATAATTGTAGAACTTTCTGTAAGCATGTTTCAGAAATCCCTTATACCAAACTTTGACCATCACAAACCCAATCAGTAACTTTAAAGTAGGCAGAACTCTATAGCTGAAAGAAACACTATAGTCTCTTCCATTAATAGTACCAGTTCTTACAGAGAAATCTTTCTCAGTGTCATTTAGAGTCTCTGTTCTTACTTTTCAGCAAATCTTTATAGGCTATTATATGGTTTTCTCTCATATTTCTAATTTTAAAGGGGCACATTAGAGGGCAAGTAAGAGAATTCTTACTTGTAGGCATTTGACCCTGAGAAGTAAACACTGAGAACGAGAGAGAACTCTAATAGGCATAAGGAATTTCAAAGCATAGAAATGTGGAGCTCTTTATTAACTCTAGATTTTAATAGTCTTTTATATACCAGAATGCTATATACATGTACTGCTAATACATCATCAAACCCAGTGGAATAGTGATATTGCCAACACATTATCAAAAATAAGATGAACTTTTACAACATTCTTATGAAAAAAGAAATTAAGCATTAACATATTTTAGAAAAAACTTATATTTTTAGAAAACATATATTTTTTAATGATCTACATGTAAAACTCTTTTTCCCTGGATGTTTTCAGAAAAAAATGTATTGTTGAATTATTTTAGAAATGGCATATTGAATAATATAAACAGTGATCATAGCCCTATTACAATGAGTATGGCAGCATTATTTATAAATGACTTTTTACACCAATTCCATTACATATCAAATGCTATTTTCTATCAAAAAAAGAATTCTCAACTATTTTGCTGTATTAGGTTCCATTAGAAATGAACTGAAAATAAAATAAGTTATGTCCTATCCATGACATGATTTGTATCTTGCGTAGGTTGAATAGTGAGTAATGATATTTTTTCATGAAAATGTGATCTCTGAAGACTCCAGTATGGAAATATGTCAACAACATGTTTTTTATTTTGTTTTAACAACACACTGGTTTTAGTTAACAATAATTATAATTTCCAGTATATACCTTACAAGTGCAAAAATGCCATTTGATATTGCCTTCAAAATACAATCTATATTTTTTTAGTTGGAAAAATAATACTGATTTACACAAGAATTCCTTTATGATATTTCTAAATTTTACTCAGATGTATATATGTCATTGTTGCTTTGGCAGCTGGTAATATTAATTAAAAATTATATATTAATTTATCTGTAATTACAGATGATCAGTGTTGAGTAGCATTTCTCACTTTTAGTTCTTTTAACTAGTTCTATCATTTTATCTTTGCTAGTATCTAATTATTTTAGTGGATATGACCAAATGATATTTGATAATGGAGGCAAAAATTTTAGATTTTTAAAAATTTTTATTTTTTTTTTTGCTTTGGTTTTAATCTATATAGTACACTTCTTCTAGCAATACCTACCTCCTCTCACTCACTCTCAGCTAAAAATAGGCTTTTGTTCTTTTGCATTTTATGTTCATTTTTCTCTTTAATGGGATATTTGGTTACACAATTGAGTTTTCAAGAACTAGCAAATGCATGGTGATATGTAATGATATATTGTCATGATTGAATGTAACTTTTACCTATTTGATGTCTGATAATACATTGGAAGAAAAACTTCACAAGAAATGTCAGTGCGTGCAAGAGGCTTGATAATCTCAGTGAGATATTTTAGAATAACCAAAATTGTTTAGGAGAGAGAGTTTTTATCCAAAATATATAATATATGAATAGTAATAAACGAGAGAGCTCAGAACAATTTGTAGTTTTCTTATGCTGCAATTGTACATCTTCCCAGATTAGTAATTCAAAACAAACTGTGTGGTAATCTGAGTAGCTGTAAGAGAAGTGCTAGTATTCTTAAAAAATAGCTGTCATTTATTCAGTATTCATGTGCTACTAACATTGCTATATGTTAGATTATTTAATTTAATCTTCACATGGACTTTGTAAAGAGATACTATGCTCATTTTATAGATGAAACTATCGCTCAGAGAGTTTAAGTAATTGGTCCAGGAGCTGGGCAAACCATAGTCTGTTAGCACTTATAAGCCTGGTACGCTCTTTGCACTAAGCATGGCTACCTCTCTCTTTGTCTTCTGACATCATTGGCAGAAAACACAGTAAATTTTAAAGTGATTTAAT
>NW_011888917.1:1642291-1643815 GCF_000151845.1 Pteropus vampyrus
ACTTTATATGTTATATTAATGTTATTTGTGAGTGTTTTAATATAAAAACAATTAAAATTTATTTTTTTCAATATAATAATATTTCAGAATATTGGAGTTTAGCTTATCCATACTCCATAGCTTAATTCTACATCTAATTAAACTAATAATAATGGAAAATGTATAATTCTACATTACAAAATTTTTTTCAAATTTTAATTCATTTATATTTATTCAGCAGCAAAAAACCACCATCATGAGAATGAAGAAACCATTATAAAATATTATTTGTCATATGCAATTCTGTAAATAAGTACTGAATAATAATTGACCTAAGATGCAGCCAAGTATGTAAGATGAATTTCTAAGTCCATATGAAGTATTCTGTATAGCATTAAAAATTGCTCACATTTATTTCAGAGAGAGAGTGAGATCGAGAATGAATGAGATTATGTCCTATATAAAACATGTAACTTGAGGAATCACAATTCATTTATCTGTTGCTATTTAACAAACTACCCAAAACTTAGTGACTTAAATTAACAACCATTTTACTTTATCTCATTAATTTGTGGGTCAAAAATTTGGACAGTACTCAGTTGGAGATTCTTCTGTTCCATGTGTCATTCATTAGTGTTCACCTGAAAAATGACTGATCTGGAGTGCACAAGATGTTTTCATTTACATCTGGTGCTTTAGTGGTCATCACTAGTAGGCTGGACTTAGCAGGAATTGTCAACCAGAGCACTTCCATGTGGGCTCTCTATAATGGTGGTCTCAGGTAGTTAGACTTCATACATGGCAGATCAGGTCTCCCAAACAAAGTGATCTGAGATACTCTGCCAGAAGCTGCGAGAGCTTTTGTGAGCTAGCCTTGGAAGTCTCAGAATATCATATTGACTTCATTGATTTGTTCAAATAAATCACTAAATATAGTCCAGATTCAAAATGAGAAGAATTATACTCAACTTTTAATTGGAGAATCATAAAAGAAAGAATTCGTGCTCACCTTTCTTGTGCCATTCATGGGGAATCACAAACCAAATTCTCCCCTAATATTATTTTTTTCTCTTTTGAATTGTCTTAGCTATAGATTAAGAGCACACTAAATAAAGACTTAAAATAATATATCAAGTGAATTTAAATGTTTTTATATGAATATGAATAAACAGAGGTAAAGGGACACACACACACAATATATGTGTGTGTGTGTGTGTATATATATATATATACCAGGATGCCATTCGATCCCCTGAATCATTGTTTATAATCTGTTAGATTGTGTATGGACATGCCACACTTGAGTTTGAAAAGGACCCAGTAAAAGCAGAGTTACAATATAATGTCTAGATAATCCACACCTACATTTTAAAAGTCTATCTGGTTTCAGTCATCTTGCAGAACTATTTAGTAAAAACCTAAAATTATTCAAGTAACTACTTTTAAACCAGAAAAAAAAAAAACCATCCTGCGTTCTATACATATTAAATATTACTTTAACATGCAATATCATATATTCTTGTTCAAACTTAATTTAACTCTTTA
>NW_011888917.1:1645133-1650019 GCF_000151845.1 Pteropus vampyrus
GTTACATGTACCCTATGAAACTACTGTAGAGTGTTTATGCACATCTAAATTCTAGACAGCGGATGATGATATTACCATATTACAGAAAGACATGACATTAATACATAATTATTTTCTTGTACATTGTATTCATTTTCTGTGCACTCAAAATATATATTTTCCTACTTAAAGTGCACTGGAATCTTTGAAAAATAAAAAGAGACTTCAAGTAATGATTTAGAAGATTTTAAAAATTATAAAATAGTCCTACTTATATATAGTAGTTTAATATATTTCCCAAGGCTAGTATTACAACAAAATGGTGATATGAACATAATAATTAGTCTCAATCGATATCAATCATAAGGAAAAAAGGTATATATACTCTAATATCTTTTCCAATTTAAGTGTTAGATTTATCCTAGATTAAAATGTGACATTATAGTTAGGAAATTTAACATTTTTAATGTCATTTTTTTCCTCCACGAATCCAATATTTTCTGTAAAAATAACAATCATGAGTATACCAATGCCTCCCTGAGGTAATAAATAATTCTGAATGATGTATACTTGTCAGATCCAAGCTCCTTCTGCAGGGTTATCTCACAAGAACTGGAAAAACTGCAACCCCAGACTAAATGAGCACCTGGTACAGGGACTGTGATTTAATCATGTTGCTTTTCTAGACAGACTAATTGTTCTGATTTATGGTTATCACCTGTACTCCATGGTGTCTTGCTTCTAGTTCTAATTAATGTATAATTTTCAACTGCTGAAATTTTAATGCTCCCTCTGATTTCAATGAGTGCAAGAAATAAGACTGCTAGCAAATAGAAGCCCCACTGTTGTGACCTTTCCATAGTACTTAGTAGGTCAAAAGAAAACTCAGATTCTTCCAACTGAACATTTCCCAAAATGAGATATTTTAAGTTGCAGATATTGGGGGGGGAGGGGACTCTAACAGAATATTCTTTTTAGAGTTCTAATTTAATACAACTCTTAGTTAAACCATCATAGACACACAAATCCCTATGTTCTGAAGATGTGACAGTGATGACCGTATTTTATAGTTTAATCATGCCATTCCTAGGAAGGAAATAGAACAAAAAGGAATTTTAGATTAAGCATGAATTGAGTTTTTTAAAAAACATTTTATTGGAAGAAATAAATAGTGACTAGTAATTCAGAAACAAAATGAACGTGGAAATATTTAGATCTTGATTATTAGAAAATTCTTAATTTGCTGTTGTACTTGAAAGCACAGGACTCACTAGAAGCTATCTATGTAGAACAAAAATGTTACATTTGGTTGTATTCCAGGTTGACTAAAATGCAAGTACTGGAACTAAACCTTACGGCTAACATGAAAACCACACTCAAAATATACAATTATGGATTCTTATTCAAAATGCAAATTAGATTTTTTCAACTGAGGGAAATATCTTGTAGCCCTTTTCACAGATAATAAATACAAGTAGAAGAGGAGATATGAGAAACTTTCATAGTAGCAAAGAGAAAGTCATGCTAAAAATAAATTTTTGAATAAAAAGGAGGATGCATGTAGCAGTGAAAAACCAATTTTTTATCTCTTGATTTGTACTTTTTGATGTCTGTAGCAAAAAAGTTGATAAATAGAATAAAGTCAGATTACAAATAATAATTCATAATGTGAAGCTTGCCCACAGTGGCTTTTTCTTCTCTTTTGCACTCATGGTTTATTGAATTTCTCTTTTAATGCATCACTCTTTATCAGGGCACATATATTTTTAATTGACATGAACTTCACATACTATTTTAGATATACATCATCAAAATAATTAATATAACAGGATTTTTAAAAACAATACTATATTTCACTTAATTCACTTAACGTTATACTGTACTATTTTGGATATTTTTTAAATGAGGAGAGAAAGGCAGAGGAAAAGTTTAAATAAGCTGTAGATGGTAATTAAACTGACATCCAAAACCATGCTGTCACTGCACAATTAATACTCAAAAGACACAAATAGAAAAGGATAGAAACACATACACTATTTATTTACTTATTCATTCATTCATTCATTCATTCATTCATTCATTAGGCAAGGCAACCCTTGGTTGACCTCACAGATTGCAAGGACCTTGTCAGCTTACAATCCCTTATTTTTTATTTTTTATGCCTACAGCACCTGGTCTTCCTAGGTGGTCTCCCATCCAAGTACTAACCAGGTCCGACCTTGCTTAGCTTCCAAGATCAGATAAGGGCGGGCTTGTTCAGGGTGGCATGATGGTAGACTACACTTTCAATATAATACTTATTTAACCTCATAAAAATTGAGTCGCACTTGATGTTTATATACATTTAATTTAGCATTATTTTTAACTTTGTAGTTTTATGTTTATATGTTAGACTATATATGTATGTATGCATGTATCAATTCATCTGTCTATCAAGTAACTATTTAGCTAACCGGCTACCCACCCATGTATCAACATTCAGGATATAGCATCAGACAGTTAAAAAACAGCATATAGCTTCTTAGCTCATTTTAAAGTAACTGTTGTATAAAATGTCTCTGGAACTAGGAGAGTTTAAAGTGTGTGAAAAACCTGTGGAAGCTGGTTTCCTTTTATTTTAATATCACTTTATAGACTGCAAAAATATTTTTAAAAATAATCCTCTTTCAATTAAGTACATTTAACTTTATGAAAACTGCCCTACGTGGTCCTTTTTTTTCCCTCCAACTCACGGGGGACCAGAGAACTCATAGCTAGGATTTGACATTTGTGAACCACTATTTTCTACAGACAGCCTAAGGCTGTTTACACTCTAGGAAGCTCTGTGAAGCCGCTCATGAGCCTTCCTTATGCAAGCTTCCACAAAGGGGGTTCCACTTATCCTGTCATGTAAGCAAGTTATTTCTCCCACCTGTGTAAGGTTTATTTTAGTAGAACACATTTCCTCATTTTAGCAAGGTCTGTATTTTTGTGACGTTTATGTCAATTAGTGTCTCAAGTTTTTAAACACAGCTTCTCTCTGTTTCCTAAGAACTCATGTATCCAACTGTATTGTTAAAGCGTGGTATGCAGATCTGTGTGTCTGTTCATGTATCCAGCTACCTTCTCTCTCTCTCCACTGGGTTTATTTATTACACACTCATACTTGCTTTTGAACACTGCAGTGCTAGATGTGAGGATACAGAGATTAATAATACTACCTGGATGCAATGAGTTCATAACCTAATCATGAAGCAGGAGTTGTAGAAAGACAGGTATCATGACTTATTTTTTTATCTTTTTAAAAAAATTTTTATATCTTTCTGTTTTTTACAGCACAAAAAGACAAGCATATTGGGAAAAAAATCAACATACATCTGTTGCTTAAAAAGCGTTTCTCTCAAATTTGCTTTTGTGTTGTCAGAGTATGCTGACTTAACTTGCTCCAAGAGAGTATCATTCTTACTTTGTTTATAGACATATGTATGCCTAGCTACTTCAACTTTATAAATGCATATTATATGCATATATTTTATTGTAAATATTTATTACTGTACAGCATATATATGCAAAGGACACAAATCTCAAGTATATAGTTTGATAAATCTTTTCAAAGTCAATGCCTGTTTCAAGATAACAAAATTTACCAATACCTCAGAAGCCTCTCTCACCGTCTTCCATCTGTTGCCCCATTCCAAAAGTAACCACTTTTAGACTTTTATCAGCATACATTATTAATATGAATAGATAATATCTATCTAGAATAGGCAATAATCTATAGATTATGTAATAAATTTATATAAATTATTGTTTATTCTATCACCATTCTATAAATGTGATTATAGAGTCAGAGAGATGTAAATATAAATCAAATCAGTAAATGTTTGTTGGATTGAACCATTGAAATGCTTTACAGAATACATAGTAGATAGATAAGTTCAAATGTAAACAAATAATTCATTCACACACACACACACACACACATGCACACACACACACACTCACACACTCTCACACCTACACCTGAAAAAGTGAGGTGACAGAGGATTAAATTCAAAGTTAGAATAAAATTGGTAGTTTACAGTATTATGACTCCCAGGGAAAAAAATTTAAGGAAGGCAAAATAGTAAAATATAAGATTTAAAAATTAAAAATGGTCATTTCAAAAATGAAAACAAAATAAAAGCAGAGAAGATAATGCAATATAAATGGAGTATCTAGCTCTCCAAATGCAAAACTTTAAAGGTTATTTTCCTGAAAATTAATTAAACTTTTTCTGAAAATTAATAATTTTGTAAATATATATTTATTTCTGCCTTAAGTTGCTTATGCTCTTCTAAAACACCAAAACATCTTCTAAAAATTCTAGATGTGTGTGTGGGTATGCATTATTTCTTTTTTAATTTCCAACAATATTTTTCCTTATTCCTTTAATTCAATGAAGTTGTCTGCATATTTTGATTCAGATATTATTAAGATCTCATTTTTAAAAATGTTTTGAAATATTACTAGAAGTAAACCAAGTTCAAAATATATACTTAAATTAATTGAGGAGTTATATACTTAAAATCATACAAATAATGGATGTGAAAATAAGTTTTTTATAGTAAAATATCTTTATCTCAATTTTAAATCCAGCAAAATTTTATTGAACTTGCATTTGTGGAGACTCTTCTTGTTTTAAGTATGTGTTTATGTGTGGTTGCACAGATGTGTGTATTACATTTGCATTCTTTTAAAAAGGTGAGATCTAGAATCTAAATAATACTATAAACTATATATAACATATAAAAATAACCATATACTTAAAAATTTTGTATACTTATGAGCTAGAATAAGTTTTTTATAGTAAAATATCTTTATCTCAATTTTAAATCCAGCAAAATTTTATTGAACTTGCATTTGTGGAGACTCTTCTTGTTTTAAGT
>NW_011888917.1:1651160-1662643 GCF_000151845.1 Pteropus vampyrus
TTTGTGGAGACTCTTCTTGTTTTAAGTATGTGTTTATGTGTGGTTGCACGGATGTGTGTATTACATTTGCATTCTTTTAAAAAGGTGAGATCTAGAATCTGAATAATACTATAAACTATATATAACATATAAAAATAACCATATACTTAAAAATTTTGTATACTTATGAGCTAGAAGCTGGTTTTATTTTTATATTTTCTCATAAGTGTAAGAACTATAATCAACATGTTTGAATACCAAAATGTAGATGGAATTATATACCTAAAGTTATGTTTTTATATACTTCTTAAAGACCCATTTCTAAAAATTAAAAAGTTTTTGCTTAATATTAATAGATGACAATTCTTGTGTTCTCGATGTTCTAAGAACATAGATTTCAAATTATCAACTCAAATAAGATTGTTAACAACACTCTGAGTTATAGGCTATTATTTAGAAAGAACGAAATTAATACACAGAAAGTTTAAATAACATGCGCAGGATTAACAGCTAATTAACATGACAGAAAAGTTTGTAATCTCAGTAGTGTGACTTTAGATACCTGATTATAATCATTCATTTAGTACTGCTCCATAGACAACTGCACTTCTAGAATGACTGAAGTAGAAAAAGTAACCCAATCTAGGAAAAATAATAAGAAATCCACAATATTTTAATACACATAAAAATAATTTCTAGGAAATTTATGTATTGTTAAATAAAAAAAGACTTTACATGCATTTACTGGATATTTAAAGAGTAACTTCCTGCCCACTTACTCTGCCTCATCACGAGCATTTTTACTCAATCACCAGCTACAAAATAAGTAACTATGCCAGATTGGAGGCTCTTTCTTTGAGTTGGATTGAATGGCCAAGGGAAATCTAGCTGAGGCCATAGAGAATAAGGTAGCTGATGATTTTAGTACTGAACCGATCTAGGAAGTTAACATCTGATGTTCAAAATGCCTTTAGTCAAATGTTTTATGAATGAAAAAGTACCCAACAATGATATGATCTGGGTGCTGGAAAGTGATAATATCTCACATATTACAGTGCCGTGGTGATTAGCACAGCAAAATGTATTAAATCCTGTTGCTATTTGGAAGCATACTTGATTCCTTCCTGATAGGAAATGTCAAATAGCCTTTTATGGTTAACCCTGCATGTCACATATATGTTCAGGTTGTCTTCTTGTCGAACTAGAAGTAAGTAGGCTCTTCAATGATTGTAGAATCTGACCTATATTGCTGGTAGGATTGTGAAAATATCTTCCCAGAGTTCTATAAAATCTCTTTTTAGGTACAAATAAAGTTTTATCATTTTCAGAAAAACCTCTTTTGGAAAACATTTATGTTGATCATTCTTGCTTCTGTCAGCTTAGGTTGCTAGGGTCATGTAATTGCTATTAAAATTAGAATAGTCTGTATCTTAGAACCTAAAGATACTCTTGTGATTATAAATATTAATGTGTTAAAATGAGTATTACCTTTGAATTTTCTATCATTTCTGTTTTGTGATTTTTATGCATATGAGATGATACATTACATAATTATATCTTACACTACCATCTTAAAAAAATACTAGCTCACTTAGCTTTGCTTTATGTGCTTTTTTCATTTTTCATTATAGATTCCCGTTATTATGTGATTATTAAAATCTAATGCTAAAATACAGCAGGCAAATAAATCTTATTTTTTTGGAGTTTATATCCTGCGTTTATTTTGTTTGTTTGTTTTTTTCCTGAGTGTTTGCTCTTAAACCTATAGGCAGAAAAACATGTAGAACAATATATCAGTTTTTATCTGTATATCATTGCAAAGATTTTCTTATCAATGTAAATGTTTTTCACTGAAATTCTTAATAGCTCTATTTTTTCCAAAGGTAAACCAGGGCTGTTTATTTTGAGCTGCTATAAGAAGGAAAATAACATATTTTGTTACTTTTTTTTCTATTTTTGATTGTTTGTTTTTCTTGGACTGTTGTCTCTCCTCACTGGTCTGTTTCATCAGTGGCTGGCATCTGTCCCCAAATTCTACCCTTGTGCCAGAAACCATGCTATTTACTTGACAGAGTTCTGTGTTGCTAATAGCCTGCTTATCTAGGCTTCTGAAGAAAATCAATCTACTCCTGAATGTCTGGTAATTTTTCCCTGGCACTCTTCAATTGGAAAGCACTAATACTTCAGGTTCAACTTCTTAATTAGAAATAGCTAATTTAACTTGTTGAATATGACATATCATTTCAGTGACTACCTAATTTAGTGCTTCAATCTTTCTATCAATGGCAGAGAAGAGTAACTGTTTCTAGGATCTTAGCCTGAAGAGCTTGCAATTCAGAGCATTATATTTCTTACAAGTCTTCTGTCTCAAAAAAGAAAAAGTTTGATTTTAGACTCTGCTTCTAATATATCTGTGTTGATTTGACTATAAACAGTAATGCGGCTGTTACTGATGTCTGTCCATATCTTGTTCAGCAGTTGAAGTTTTTTTCCAGTGGCCTTCCCCACCACCACCCACTAGAGATCCAGACCAGTCTCTCCCCAGAGCTATGAGGTCCTGGGGCTTTTTTGGACTAAGCAAAGGGTTGTGAAACTGATGGGCAGTATTCATTCAAAACAGGTCCTAAGTTATGTCCTTGAAGCAAAATTTCTAAAAATTTTCTAATTTTTAGTGCCAGAGAGGAATGTTTTTTATTGGAGGGAAGAATAAATGGCTTCCAGAGAATGTCTTAGCTCCCAAACCCATTGTAGGATACTCCGACAGTGACTGTAGGTAGGCTTCTCTCTCCCCAAGCACTTCCAAGGTCTAATTCCCAAGCTGGCAACTTCCTTCCCTGACTTCTCTTGCTCCAATTCTCTGTAAGATTCACCCTCACCGTCCACTCCCCACACACTTTTATTGATATACCCCACCAGAAATAAAAGGAACAACACAACTACCAAAGCAAAAAGACAAACTAAGAAAACAATTTGTCATCTTCTCATTCTTTAGAAATAAACCTTGAAAATCTCTTAAACACATATCTTGAATTATTAGCTGACTACAGTTGATAGAAAATGTAAGCATTCTCTCTATATAAAGAAGATATCAGGAGAAGTCATTAGAAGAAAAAGAGTATATCATTGGTATGGGGAAGAGGATCCAATACAACTATAGGTTAGACAAGCCTTAAGAGATCACCAAATCCTATCCCTGTCCTCTAATTTTAGTTTTGCCTCAAGCCAGTGCAGACTTCAAAGAGGGTGATGTGATAGCAACCTGGCTTATAAAACAAATTTTTCATTAAGATCAGTGCCAGGTTTGTATTAAACCATCACTTTGCTGTTATCCAGGGGCTGGCGAGTTAGAGCCTCTGCAAATTATATGTTTGGCAGTTTAACGAGATTGTCAAGCTCATCAATTGTCAGAGAGAGAGAATGGGTAATGACAAGGAAGAAAGTTCAAGGTGATGTCTTTGCTAAGCTCTGGAATGCTAATAACTGGAAATGGACATAAATACAGCATCCCCTATATAAACATAAATGATTTTATTGCACTATTACTTTTTTATTGTCAACAGCTTCTGTGTCCTGAGTGCCATTCCTCTTGCTGGTTTGTATATGCCAATTATTTTCTGTTTGCAAGTCAACAACCAGCTAGGAAATGAACTCTCTAGTGATCACCTTTTAATTAAAGCAACTGCTAAACTCAACATGCACTTTTCTATTATTAAAATTTCTTGCCATACAGGGATAACATAGAACAGATTAATTTTCCCCAAGGAGATAAAAGATGCTAGGAGAGTTGGGAAGTCATATCTCCCAACCTCATATGGTGTTTGCTTCTTTTCAGATGGTCTGATTAAAAGAGACATCAAAGTGAAAAAGGTCACACAGGAGGCAGAAGGGGCCAACATGTGGTGGCATGCTGGATTCAGACAATATTACTCACAGTAGGGTTATGTGTCGAGATCATATCTTTATACACTATTGTTTTGATACCGCTCAAATTTACATGGGGGCAGTGTTTGCCCAGGATGTTAGGAAACTCGAAAGTAGATAATAAGGGAAGAAAAAAAATAAAGAGAACAATATCCATTCTGATATTTTAATGTCTAAAATTAAGTCACTTTGAAAATATTAGTTTTTATATACATTAATTAAAAAATGTGTTCCAGATTCAAGTAAATGGAAAAATCAGCTTTGATCAGTATTTCCATTTTTGGAATATATGGCTCTCTAAAGTATATTTATTTTGAAGTATCTGTTATGAATTTGAAAAGTATGATAAAGTAGAGGTTCCCAAAAGCTGCTCTGTGGCAAAATTTTTACCAGTTCACTATAAAAGAGCTAAATGAGAACAACATAGTAAGATATTTAGGAAGGTTTATTTGGTCAATTTTAAAAGACGATCCTTTATTCTTTGACAGTACCTCCTATTAACTTTTTATTTTGTGGCAAATCTGTTATATAAACAATATATTTTATATTTTAAAATACCAAATATTATATGTATTATTTTTATAATCGTGATAATCTTATGTCATGAATTATATTTTTTCTCATTATTTTAAACTTTGTGAAATCAAAAATCTGGGCTTCATTTCTATAAACCCAGTACACATCCACCTCTATGTTGTGACTCTCTTTTTGTTTAAATGGTGAAAAAAGAGATCGAAGGGGAAGGGAGATGTAGAGATGGCTATATCATTCTGACTGACATGAATAATCTACAGCTTTGAAATTCACCATGGAGAAAATGAACATCCAATCACATGCAAACACAAGGCTAAATCATTTTGGATAATTTTGTCACTTTTGACTGAATGAGGTTATTGAAAGAGTAGTTTCTGAGAATCAATCTCAATAGATAATTAGAAACACCAAATTAGTAACTATACTTTTATTAAAATACAGTAATATATACCTGTGTAGTATTCAATTACACAAAGATATATATCTATCCTAAATACACACACACACATATATACAGCGATGTGTCCATTAGGTGCTAGACTTTGTGCTAGTCCTCATTTACTTTCCAGACAAAAAAACTTATGAAAGATATATTATTACAGTATTCCTGTTTTATAGATGACAATACTGAGGCTCAAAGTTAAGCACTTTTCCAAAAACAATGCATCTATTATGGGAAGGAGCCCAGAATTTAACACAGGGCTTTCAGGCAAGCTTCTTGATTCTCTTTGTATAGAGCCATGCTGTAGGCCACGGTATCCTGTTTTATTAAACATCTATTAAGCTCTGGTTTGTTGGTTATGTAGATATTATCCTTAAAGCATTTGAATCATTCCAGTTTCACATAACATTACCAGTCATCCAACAAAGAGAAAATTATATAATTTTAGGTCTGCAAAATAGCTTAAAGATCAATTGCTATGGAACCTTAGTTTTACTGTTACCAGCTGAAGCAGCCAAATGTTTTATTTCAACCATGTTTTACTTTCTCCTCTCTCTATCAATTAACCCTTTAACAGTTGGGAATTTGCATCCCTTCCTCCTCTTAATCCCAAGAAGGATGGTGGAAGTAACTCAAGATACCTGGGTGTCCAGGCCCTCAAATAATATTTTTTTTTAGTAAGAAAAGACCAGTTAGCTTTTCCCAATAACTCTCTAATAATTCACATAGTTTTGCTTTTACTTGTTCAAATTTAATCTAGGAATATAATTTGTACAGATGTAAGTTAATTGCTCTTGATCTATTTGCTTTGGTATACTTCAGTCAAATGATAATCAGGTTTGTAAATGACCAAAAGAGACATATTCCATTTTAGCCAGGTATTTTAGCTTTGAATGATCTTTACTGATTGTTTTAATACAGTGTTTTAATAATTAATAATAATTTTCCATATTGAGATGGATGAAGTTTTAATAGATTATAAGCCACCTTTATAATTCCTATAGAGAATGACAGCTTTCAATCAGACTATCAACACCTCAGATTAAAAATATATAGCCAATAGTAAGAAAATATATGTGGTACATTAATTACAAAGAATAATAAGAAAAGAAGAAATAAAAGTAAGTAAATTTAGAAACTAAAGCAAACAAAAGAACAAAAGAACTAGTATACATCTTTGTATAATTTGTATAATATCTCTATACAATTATCTGGTAAAATATCTTTCAACATATTGAATTTATCACTTTGGGGACTGTATACAAGATTATTTCTCATTGGTAGAGGCTCACCAAATGATTGTAATAAAATAATTTGTGTTATAAACTTTTATTTAGAACTAGTAATAATTCTAGCAATTTGTGAAAAAAAATGTTATTTTATAATTTCTGGATGGTCTTGATGTACAAATGATACCAAAATGAGCTTTCTGTTTGTTTTCTAATTTCCAAAGCGTTATATTTAAATATGAATTCGATACTTTGGGGGTCTCAGCTTTTAAACATTCTAGTTGCAAATCAGAAAATTTAACTTTTAGTAGATTATGGAAAATAAAGGCTTTTTATCATTTTAAGTGGAAAATAGTTGTGATGAAAAATTATCTTGACAGGATTGCTTGAAATAAATATCTTTATAAGATTGAGAAGCTATTGGGAGTCATATAACTGTCAAATGTAAGTGAATCTTAGCAGTATTCATTGTTACCCTGATAACATATTTATCTTGGGGAAACTTGAAAAGAAAATATTTTAAAAAGATTATTCTCCACAGAAATAAACATTCATTATTTCATATTCCAAAGCAAGAGATGTATTCAGATACTCTTTTGACAGTTGTGCATATCTTATATCAATTTTGCTATTTGAGAAAACACACTATTTTACTCCCGTGTGCTGTTATTTATTCTGCAAATTATTGACTGACTCTCTGGATTTCTAGAAAGATTGGCAGAAACAAATATTTCTTACAGTTTCATTTTGTTTTTAATGAAATTATCTTTGAGTCACTGAAGTACAATTGAATTGGCAAATCAAGCCCTCCTGCTTTTGGTTATTTTTATTTTATGATATTCTGTTAATCAGTATGAAGTTGAAGAATCTAGGACACCCAATTACTTTGACCTGGCCTTTTTCATAAGTGCCTACTTTGTAAAAGTGCCCACAGTTGGAATTTACTGATGCCATCCTGTGATGTTGTTTCAAGCATTCCTCTGTAAAATGTTACTTATCATAGAAGTAACTGATCCATTTGATCATAAATTTTCAGCCAAATCAATTTATAGCTAGTGTATATTTCCACTAGGTGACACATGGACTCGATTTTTAAAGCTATGCTTTTTGATAGTTTGTGCATTCTATAGGTAAATCTTATTTATTAATTATACGTCCAACATCTTTGCTTAGCTTTTATCTTATATGCATGAATTCATATGTATGTTGCTAGATTCCTAGGTCAGGTTGCCCTCTTTAGTGTATAGCAGAGTATTTGTGTCTTGGGGATGTTGGGAGGAGGAGGAAGTAAAGGGAGGAAGGAAGAGGGAGAGAGATGATAAGTTATTATGTTATTTTTCAATCAATCGGTTTTCCCCTTTGGTTTCTTTACCCCTTCACTATTTAATTGCCAAAAGACTTCTCATCTTTTTTTTGCAACTTTGACTCTCAAGTAAACTTTGAAGACTACGTTTTCAAATTGTGCATACTTTACTTGTCTTTCCTAGCATCAGAACTCTCATCTACCAGGAACTTTTTTTTTTTTTTTTTGTGGGAGATCAGGTGGAGAGTTGTGGAGAGTATTTTTACACAGGGTGATTTTCTCTTTCTAGCATTAGTTTTAGAGTGATTTTAGATGTCATTTGATCCCCTATTCTATCTTTGCCTGCAGAGTTTTGCACACTGTATTTGATCATCACAAATCTTCTGGCAGGAATATAAAGGTCTTTTATTAGAACTTAGTGTTGTTTATTTTTTTTTCTATATTCAGTTGTTTTAAAGTTGGGGACCCCTCTAGTTATCACAAGAAGATTTACTATTTTTGGAGTTTTATTTTTGGAGTTTATTTTTTTGGAGGCTGCATAGGGAGATGCGAACTTGAGAAGCCACCATGATTGCCAAATGAATGGCTTTAACATTTTCCCATCAACAATGATGTTTACTCTGATTTTTAATAGTTATCCTTAAAGTATCTAATTAGAATCATACAATATTCTTCTTTACGTTCTAACTTATCTAGAAAATTTTAAAGATGAAATATTAGATTACATAAAATGTTTTATAGTATATTTTGAGGTAATTACCTTTTTATTATTAAATCTGTCCATGTGGTGAATGATAGTTGTAGTTCTTTAAAAGAACCCTTGCAATAATGTGATAAACTTGGCCATGATGTCTTACTATTTTTATTTATTGTTGGGTTTAGTTGAGTAATATTTTGTTTGGAATGCTTGCATCAATGATTATAAGTAAAACTGGGTATAATTTCCTTCTCTCATAGTGTTTTTTTATTTTTTCATATTAAGGTTATTTTAATTTCAAAGAATGAGTTGTGAAATTTTCTTTGTTTTACGTATCTGGAATGATCTGGTTATGTTGATAGAATGCACCAGTACAATTATGTACAATTATTTTGACCTGCTATTTTTATTGTTGTCTTTATAATAAAATTCAGATTTTTCCATTTATTCTTAAGCAAATTTTATGTTTTATTACTTTAAGTCTTTGTTGCATCTGCATTTTTAAATTACTAAAATAAATTGTTGTTGTTTTTAATTTTTTAAAAACGTTAATCTATATCTATATTTGTGTCTTTAAAAATCATTAATATTGGATATTTGTTCATTTTTTAATATCCTAATTAATGATTTTTAATTATTTTATGTTTCTTATTATGTTTGTAAAGAACTAACTTTACCTTTTGATTTTCTTTGCATTATCATTTTCTATTTGATTGTTTGGGGGCGGGGCGGGGGGCGCTGTCATGATGCTCTTTCTTCACATTTCTGGTTTGGGCATTAACTATTTACTTTCCAGTCATTCTTCTTTTTTCCATCATAAGCATTTAAGTCTATACTATACTATGGGAGTTCTTTTACTGCATGCTGCAGATTTTGAAACCAAGAAATTTCTTAATCATTCAGTTCAAAATAACTTTAAATGGGTTCTTTAAGGACTCGTGAGATATCTTAAAGTAGTTAGTGTCTAAAGAGATTTTCTATTAGTTTATCTTTCATTATTGACTTTTAATTTATGTGCTGTCATACTGTGATGCCAAAAATCCCTTAAATATTTTAGAGTTGTTTAATGGGTAGAGTGTGGTTAATTTTTATAAATGTTGATTATGAATTTGACATGAGAAGAATTCATTTTCTAGTTTTGTATACAGGATTCTATATAGTTCATATATTCCAAAATAAAGTTTGATATTGTATTCTTCAAACTTTCTCTAATTTAACTATTTTTGTTGTCTGTATGACCAACTCACAGTTGAGAGAAGTGAGTTTATATTTCTCATTTTATGATAAATTTGCCAGTCCACTTCCCTCATCTCACCCTAGCCACCAGTGATATAAAGCATGATTTTTTCTTTTTATAGTTATCAAATTCTTTTTATTTTATCCATACATATTTAGAATTGTTACATCCTCTTAGTAAATTTAAACTTTTATCATAATATAATGTTACTTTCTACATTGAAAAATCATTTAATCTAAAGTTCATTTTGTCTAATATTAATGTAGGTGACAGCATTTTTAGGTATATATTTGACAGGCTTATGCTTTGATATCTTTTAGTTTCAATCTTTTTGCTTTTATATATGTATGTCTCTCAAATAGTATATCTATTTTGTCTAGGGGTTCATATTTGATTATTCTTACCCTGTTGACTACCTAAAGTTTCTTCCCTTTTTCTGGTAGAATTCTTTTCTCTAGAAATGATTTGTGTTTGTTTCTCCAGGAGCCAGAGGATGCTACAGACATATATCACTTTAGTCTTTTGAAGAGTCTGAAGTTTAATCTGAGTCTTTGATTTCCCTTTACATACAAATTAAACTTGCTTCCACATACTTCCATACCTTTGTCATTTATTAGCTTGGTCATATCAAGGCAAATTATTTAATTTCTCTGTGATACTAATACCGATACTAAAATTTACCCTCAAAATAACCTTCCTTTTTGTGTTTGTTTACTATCACAGTTCATAGCTCTAATTTCTCTCCATGAATGTGGAGGTTTGTTTTTATAGCATTGGCAATTTGGTAACATCATGTAAACCTAGCAATACAACAGCAACAACAAAATATATCTATAAACTTGTATATCTGTATCTATATCATAAATATATGTCTATAAATGTTTCTTATTTACCTATCTCTCTCTATATATGCAGTTTTTATATGATAAAATATGTGCATATATTATGCATAATATATGATATGTAGTTTTTAGTTGTTCCCAGTAGAAGGAATCCTCAGTGTTCCTAGTACGCCTTTTTCCTCAAAGTAGAATTTCTGTCTGGTAATGAGATTAATCATGTCAACATTCATTAACAACTATTTTAAAATAATTTCTCTGACTTAAGCAACTTAATAGGCTAAAAGTATATCTTGGTAGGTGAAACAGACATGCTCTTTTCTACCTGTAGCTTACAGTCTAATGGGAAAATAATGAAAATAGGCAGAACAACATATTAATACATAACTAAATGGGTTATTAACTTTCAGGATTTCTATAAAGAGTAAATTGAGAGAATAGATTGCTAAATAGATACATTTCAAAATATAGTTTTGATCTCATTCTCTCTGTGAGGTAGCTCACTATTCAAGTCATGAGCCCCAGGATTAAATTGCTTAGGAATTCTATCTTTGTCATCTATTAGCTCTATGATATCAGGCAAGGTACAGAATTCTCTGTGATTCTATTACTCATATGTGATATAAGAATAGTAATAGTGTATTCTTATGGGATTATTTTGAGTATTAAATGAGTTAATATTTTTAAAAGTACTTATAGCAGCAGGCACAAAATAAGGAATATCTAAATATAGATAAGATCATTATAGCAATAGACCTATATGGGCAATTTTAAATTTTTAAATATTTTATTTGCAATTCAGCTATCAATGTTTTCTAGTTTATTAAGAAATAGCCTTTAATCTAGATAATAGAATTTACTAATAATTATGCTTATTTGGATTTCTTACAACTTTCTCAGAAAATTATATTGTGGTTATAATATGGAATCATGTAGAATGATACGTTTTCTTTTATTTACATATTGAAATAAGTAATGTTTTTCTTGCTTTATCCTGTAACCCTATTAATGACAGCATCTCTTCCCCCCATAGCAGTCAGTCCATGTGATTCATTTATTCACAGCAGTTACACAAGCTGTAAAAGTTGTCTCACTCTCTCAAATATATCTCTGACAAGTCCTGATGGTTTAATATACTATGGCAATTTTTATTCTTCCCATTAGAGCTCATAAAAACTCCTTAATCATAGTCTCATTTGATTTGAATGTTTCATACAGGCATATTTGTGGCAACTGTCTCTCCTCTCAGCTACTCCAGTTGTTGCTTTGAGTTCTTCCATATTAAACACACTTTTTATGATC
>NW_011888917.1:1663498-1707965 GCF_000151845.1 Pteropus vampyrus
TCAGGACTTAACTTATAAGAAATATCTGAATCAAAATGTCATTCAAGACTTACTTTTAAGATTCGTCCTCAAAAAGGTATTTCTTCTCACAGTAGATTTTCATGAGATTGGAAATGGAGGAGAAAGTGAAGGCAGTTTATAGGAACCATTATTGACATTGATGTCCTGAGTTTATAAAATCATAACAATCTGAAAGGAAAAAACAATCAGTTAGCTGAACTAATTAAGAGCTTAAAAAATAAAAATATAAATAAATATGTAGAAGTACCTTTAGAGTATTAACAAATGCCAGGGGCAAGTTTATGGTTTAAATGTTTAGCACAATTGAATTTCCCTTTATGCTGAATGAACAAATCTATTAAGAACAAAGAAGATAAGAGTTAGTTTATAATTTCAGAGGGAGAAAAAAGGCCAATCAAAACTTAATTGAATCCATTTAGAAGAAAAATGATAAACAATGTACTAAAAAGGCAATAGTAATTAAGAAGGCATTTAAGGATTAATACAATATACTCATATTGTATGTCCCAGGGTAACCAAATCAGACCTAATTTAGACTTTGAATACTGCAATTAGCAAAAATTTCCACCAATAAGCAAAATCCTTTGCAAAAAACTTAAAAAAAAAAAATTCTGGAGAGGAAATGAGAAGTCTTGCTGAAGACCATTTAAGAAATAAATTGTCAGGTCCAGATGGTTGTTCAATAGTGTTGCATAAGGAAAAAACAATGGCACTAGAATTAATTTCCTTTTATCAGTCTTGCTTATAATCAATTCTTGTTTTAAAAGCTTCTTCTGCTTTCCATGAGTGAGACCTGAGGGCTTATTATTCAAAAGCTATATGGGGATTATTTTGTTTTAGCTTTGACAAAGCAAACTATTATTTGATTCTCTGATCTTATGATTCAAAATCAGAGCTAGGATCATAGCTCTGGTCTGGAAAATTGACAATAGTCTGCCCATTTTACAAGAATTTTGTTTCACTGCAGGTTGCTTTAATAATCTATGTAGGCCATAAATCCTTATTAGAAATAATTGCAAGTGTTCCATTTCTAAGGGAATGTTTTGTAAAGAAGGAACCCCAGACAATGTGCAGGAAAGTCATGTGGGATGCTTGATAAAATGCAGATTACTACTTCCCTCTCCCACCCCAGATTACTACTTCCCTCTTCCACTTTGAATAACTATTTCTGGCTGACATACTGGAAATCTACATTTTTAAAGTAACACAAATGACTCAGAGACATACTAATATTTGACAACCAGCTCCTTAGGCATTTGCCAGGATTTGTCAGCTACTCCAACTATCTGATTGTCCAGTTGTTACTTCTAGGTGATCAACCTTTGCTGCCAGCACTTGTATCATTTCTGAAAATCTCTGGACTTTTAAATGGATTCACTTTCAAGTATAGAACCAGTCTATAAGGAGTAGAAAATAATACTACTACCTATAATTAAAGTAATAATGTCTTACATGTTTAATGCTGCGTATTTTGTGAAATGTGTTAACGTATACTATCTCATGATATTTGTGAAAACCAAGGAGAGATGGGGAAGCAGTTTTGCTGGCTCTGGTCACAATATTCACAGACTCATTCAATTGTTTATTAAGACACTGTTAAGGACTTAGAAAAGTGAAACATTTTTTTGGCATATGAGAATGAGAGAGGTTAATTATGAATTTGATAATCTCAAAGGGTTTAGGGAAAGAATAGAATTTGAGCAAGAATTCGAGTAGGATATAGAAACATGGAGAGCTTTGATAGAGGTGGAAATGGTTGAAGAAAGCACTGCTGCAAGAGGACAAATTGGTGTAAGAAAACAATTATGAAAGTTAGAAAAGGTGAATTGGGGTTTACCAGCCTGAGTAAATCAGTTGTCAATGAAGCACTTGGAGAAAAGAGAGTGAAGAAGAAATAAAACTATAAAGGAATCAGATTGTAAAGTAACCATAAAAGACAAGCTGAGATATTTGTTTTCATTGCATTTGTACTGTGTAGGTAAATATGAAATATGTTTAAAGAAAAATTATGTGTTTTGTTCATTTTTTAATAGTAAAAATGTTTATCAGTAGTTCAAATGGCCCATACCTTGTACTTTTGCTGATGATTTGCATGTAGCATTGTATCCATAGCAAAGGAGGGGAAGAATTAAGCAAAAAAGCGGGTGGTAGAAGGAATCTGATATTGGTCTTATCATTCTACTTAGATCATTCTTTTTTTGATTATTATGATAATAGCTCAACCATCTCTTGGTTTTAGAATGGCTATGTATTAAATTTATTAAAGAGGAAATAAACTAGGTAGAGGGATGAGGGACTACTGCAGCAGTATAGTTGAAATAAAATAAAGGCCTTAACTAAAATAGTACAAGCTAAAAAATAAGACTTGTGGAGACTGAATTAACAAGATTTGCCATCTGATTAAATACAAGGTCAATGACTTAAGTTGCATATCCCATTAAGGTTATTAGTATTAATAATAGGAATAGTAATATTTTGGTTTTTTTAACCATTGTCATTATTTTTGTAAAATTGAGTTGTGTGTAACTTTAAAATTTTAACTAAGAAAAGAAAGCAAAAACCACACAAACTCCCACAAGGGAGAGATAATATTCTAGTTGAATATTCTCTCTATGAAAGATAGAAGTATACATGTCACAGAAATAGGATTATGATTTATGTGCTTGTTGTTTTTGAAACAGCTCTACAGTGTGTCATAGACTAATTGATATGTCAATAAATATATCTATATTGCCCTTTTAATGGATGTACAGTATAACATTTTACAAAGATACAATATTTTAATTAGCTAATTCATTACCAGTATATACTTTGTTGCTTCCTTTTTTGATATTATGAATAGGGCTTCAGTTATCATCCCATACATGTTTACTTTTTTGGAATAAATGCATAGATGTAGAATTTTGATATGTGGATAGCTATTGGAAGACTTACCTCCAGAAAATTTATACCAACTAATTGACAACATCATTTAAATTTTTTGTATACACAGCACCTGCTTCTTTAAAATTTGAGAAGATGTATGACTTTGGTACCATCATATTTTATATCTTTACTCTTTTTAAACCTCATATCCATTCATTGGTTATTAAAACAAGTAAAAAAAAAAAACATTTGAAATATAGTATATCACTTAAATCAAATCATCTGTTCAATTCTTGGTAATATGCTTCCTGCAATTTGGTGGATAAAGTCCTTAGTTTATCTCAGTACCACGAAAGAAATATTTTATTACAGAAACAATCATTCGAAGACTTTATAATAGTTGCATAAGGAAAAAACAATGGCACTAGAATTAATTTCCTTTTATCAGTCTTGCTTATAATCAGTTCTTGTTTTAAAAGCTTCTTCTGCTTTCCATGAGTGAGACCTGAGGGCTTATTATTCAAAAGCTATATGGGGATTATTTTGTTTTAGCTTTGACAAAGCAAACCATTATTTGATTCTCTGATCTTATGATTCAAAATCAGAGCTAGGATCATAGCTCTGGTCCGGAAAATTGACAATAGTCTGCCCATTTTACAAGAATTTTGTTTCACTGCAGGTTGCTTTAATAATCTATGTAGGCCATAAATCCTTATTAGAAATAATTGCAAGTGTTCCATTTCTAAGGGAATGTTTTGTAAAGAAGGAACCCCAGACAATGTGCAGGAAAGTCATGTGGAATGCTTGATAAAATGCAGATTACTACTTCCCTCTCCCACCCCAGATTACTACTTCCCTCTTCCACTTTGAATAACTATTTCTGGCTGACATACTGGAAATCTACATTTTTAAAGTAACACAAATGACTCAGAGACATACTAATATTTGACAACCAGCTCCTTAGGCATTTGCCAGGATTTGTCAGCTACTCCAACTATCTGATTGTCCAGTTGTTACTTCTAGGTGATCAACCTTTGCTGCCAGCACTTGTATCATTTCTGAAAATCTCTGGACTTTTAAATGGATTCACTTTCAAGTATAGAACCAGTCTATAAGGAGTAGAAAATAATACTACTACCTATAATTAAAGTAATAATGTCTTACATGTTTAATGCTGCGTATTTTGTGAAATGTGTTAACATATACTATCTCATGATATTTGTGAAAACCAAGGAGAGATGGGGAAGCAGTTTTGCTGGCTCTGGTCACAATATCCACAGACTCATTCAATTGTTTATTAAGACACTGTTAAGGACTTAGAAAAGTGAAACATTTTTTTGGCATATGAGAATGAGAGAGGTTAATTATGAATTTGATAATCTCAAAGGGTTTAGGGAAAGAATAGAATTTGAGCAAGAATTCAAGTAGGATATAGAAACATGGAGAGCTTTGATAGAGGTGGAAATGGTTGAAGAAAGCACTGCTGCAAGAGGACAAATTGGTGTAAGAAAACAATTATGAAAGTTAGAGAAGGTGAATTGGGGTTTACCAGCCTGAGTAAATCAGTTGTCAATGAAGCACTTGGAGAAAAGAGAGTGAAGAAGAAATAAAACTATAAAGGAATCAGATTGTAAAGTAACCATAAAAGACAAGCTGAGATATTTGTTTTCATTGCATTTGTACTGTGTAGGTAAATATGAAATATGTTTAAAGAAAAATTATGTGTTTTGTTCATTTTTTAATAGTAAAAATGTTTATCAGTAGTTCAAATGGCCCATACCTTGTACTTTTGCTGATGATTTGCATGTAGCATTGTATCCATAGCAAAGGAGGGGAAGAATTAAGCAAAAAAGCGGGTGGTAGAAGGAATCTGATATTGGTCTTATCATTCTACTTAGATCATTCTTTTTTTGATTATTATGATAATAGCTCAACCATCTCTTGGTTTTAGAATGGCTATGTATTAAATTTATTAAAGAGGAAATAAACTAGGTAGAGGGATGAGGGACTACTGCAGCAGTATAGTTGAAATAAAATAAAGGCCTTAACTAAAATAGTACAAGCTAAAAAATAAGACTTGTGGAGACTGAATTAACAAGATTTGCCATCTGATTAAATACAAGGTCAATGACTTAAGTTGCATATCCCATTATCGTTATTAGTATTAATAATAGGAATAGTAATATTTTGGTTTTTTTAACCATTGTCATTATTTTTGTAAAATTGAGTTGTGTGTAACTTTAAAATTTTAACTAAGAAAAGAAAGCAAAAACCACACAAACTCCCACAAGGGAGAGATAATATTCTAGTTGAATATTCTCTCTATGAAAGATAGAAGTATACATGTCACAGAAATAGGATTATGATTTATGTGCTTGTTGTTTTTGAAACAGCTCTACAGTGTGTCATAGACTAATTGATATGTCAATAAATATATCTATATTGCCCTTTTAATGGATGTACAGTATAACATTTTACAAAGATACAATATTTTAATTAGCTAATTCATTACCAGTATATACTTTGTTGCTTCCTTTTTTGATATTATGAATAGGGCTTCAGTTATCATCCCATACATGTTTACTTTTTTGGAATAAATGCATAGATGTAGAATTTTGATATGTGGATAGCTATTGGAAGACTTACCTCCAGAAAATTTATACCAACTAATTGACAACATCATTTAAATTTTTTGTATACACAGCACCTGCTTCTTTAAAATTTGAGAAGATGTATGACTTTGGTATCATCATATTTTATATCTTTACTCTTTTTAAACCTCATATCCATTCATTGGTTATTAAAACAAGTAAAAAAAAAACATTTGAAATATAGTATATCACTTAAATCAAATCATCTGTTCAATTCTTGGTAATATGCTTCCTGCAATTTGGTGGATAAAGTCCTTAGTTTATCTCAGTACCACGAAAGAAATATTTTATTACAGAAACAATCATTCGAAGACTTTATAATAATATCTTTAATGTGATGTAGGGAAAAAATAGAAACAAATTGAAATGGTACTATTTTAGCTGTCTCACATGTAGGACGTGGGGATGTTCTGAAGAGCAATGGTCCTTGGCAAACTGCAGACGTAGTTTGAGGACTTATCTCATCCACTACCTGAGGGGCTCTGAGTAAGATCTTTTCTTCATAGAAACTCAATATCTTTAATTTGATATTTAGGATCCCATATGCATAGAAAACCAAAATACCAAAGTAGTCTTCCATCAGTGTTAGTTCTCCTTCTTCCATGTCCTATCACAGTGAAAATTTATATATTTTTTGACATTAAATTTAAAAAACCATTTTGTCTGTTCACTAAAAATGTTTCACTTTGGTGTGATATCATTTAACACCTATTTTGTAAGTGTGTAGAGCTCAAACAGATTGAACAGAAATATTAATGAATATTAATGAACAGAAAATAACCCATTTTAAGGTTTTTATCCATTACTGGAAAGTTAGTTATTCATCTTTTTGAGTCAGAATACTTTTTTGTATAGCTGTTGCTTTTTAAATAATTTTTCTTTTCTCCCTCCCTCCTTTCCTCTCTCCTTTCTTTCATTCTTTCTCTCCTTTCTGTCTCTCTTTTTCTCTCCCTCTCTCACATACACACAATGCCCTTTCCTTCCTCCTGCTTAATATCGACAAATATGCATACACGAAGAAAAGAGTGATGTTGTGATACTGTTTTATTATTTGCCCATGTCTAAGAACTTACATAAGAATTTATATTCAAATATAAAAAAGTTTTAACTAATTGAAATAAATTAAATTTTAAAATATAACCTTCTATACTAAAGACTGATGGGGAAAATGTTTTTGTGCTTACTCAGCTCTACTATGGTCTAGTTTCAGGAAGTTAAAGGTTACTAGTTCAGAAAAATGTTCTGGGGTAGACGATTTCTCATTAATATACGACAAAGGTAGAAACTACTTGCTCACTGATTTTTAATCAGTTTATGACATGGACTGCAAGGCTCCTTCAAAAGGAGATTCTGCTTGACTAATAATACATTAGCAGTAATCCAGTGATCTGTCCATGCATTAAGGATACAATTTATTTTTCTACTGATCAGTTCTTTTCCTAGTAAAACGAATTGTCTAACTTTTGATGGAACTGTCTAACAAAAGAGCTTTGTGGATGAAATTGATAGACCTTATAGAGTTCAATTTAGTTTGAATGCTTAAATTAGAAACTCTTGTACTAGGATTAAAATTAAAAAAGAGCTGATCTAATTGCATGTCCGAGCAGATATGTCAAATCTGGTTTCTTATGAGCATTGAATTCAAGCATAGTTCATAAGTGTAGTTAATATATGAGAAGAGAAGCAATTTTTAAAGGCTAAAGGTATCCCTTAGAAAAAGTTTCTTATATTTGTGTATCAATAATCCTTCAATGGTGATTATCAACTCACAGATGATTATCACTGTCAATAATAACTTCTGAATATACTAAGATTTAGGACTCATATCTTTTAAAATTTTATTTATTTATTTATTTATTTATTTATTTTTAGGCGAGGCGACCTTTGGATGACCTCACAGTTTGCAAGGACCTTGTCAGTTTACAATCCCTTATTTTTTTATTTTTACGCCTACACTATCTGGTCTTCCTAGGTGGTCTTCCATCCAAGTACTAACCAGACCTAACCCTGTTTAACTTCTGAGATCAGACGGGATAGAGCTTTTTCAGGGTGCCAAGGCTGTAGACTAAAATTTTTTTAAATTTTAATTTTAAACACTGTGTGTAAGGGATGCATTACAAACAATCCAAGCTTTCTTCTCAGATGCATAGCTTGCCTTGTCTTACTGTGTGTAAATGTTTATATACACATGTATAAATATAGGTTACTTAAAATAAATTAACATAACCCACAGTAATATAAATAAAAATTACATTCCACTGAAATGCATGATATAGTATCTGCGTAGAATAAATTTCTGTGAGTTTGTAAAATTTTATTTTTAAAATTACTCAAACTCAGCTCTACGGTAGTAACAAGATTAATTAATCTTGCTCTTTAAACTTTGTTTTTGACATCTAAAGTATTAATTTAATCAGCTGTTACAATTGTTAATCAAAACCATTAGAAGAGAATATTAAGTATCATTATATATTTATTTATTTATTTACATTTCTGTAAAACACTTATTATTATGTCATTTTTACCAATGAATGAATTAAAAATTGAATTCAAGCCTTAGTGGTCATTGAATGTGAAAAAAGAAAAAAAAAAAGAGAGAGATGTCCAATATAAAGCCTATGTTTTTTACTGAAGAAAACAGTTTAGATGGTGACATTATTTATCAATATAGGCAATCGTGGAGTAAGAACTTGTTAGAGTTGGAAGTGTAATTCTCTTTGGTTTACATTTTAGCTGCTTTTGAGAAGACAGATAAATAAGTGAAGCACATAAACTTGTTTCTGTCAGTCTAGGCTGAATTTCTATCTTAAATCTATCTTATTGAGATGATATCACTTTTTCTTTGCTTACATTGAATTCTAAATGTCTTTACTAAGTATTAAAATGAAATTAAATTTGTTAATATACCTAATAACTTCATATATAGATATCTTTAATGATTGTATTTTATTGCTATGTATTAGTTGGCATAATTATCTAATTCTATTTAAAAATAAGTATTTTCTTTTCATGACATTGCTGAGTAATATGGAGACATGGAAAGAGAGAAGTGGATTGATGATATCAACCTATTCCAACATTTAATTTCAATTCTGAGCTTTTAATTATAAAATCACTAGTTATAATATCTATATGCATATAAAAGCACATGCTAGCTTATTTTTAATAACAATTTTTGCTACTTATATATCTCTCAATTAGATAAATATTGCAGTGTGTGAATTTATATACTAAGCAATGTTTGTATAAACTCATAAACAAAGGGAAAAAGTAAATTTGATTGTTGCCTTAGGTAAAGCAGATGAAATTTATCGATCATTATGGTAGGAACTTCATTGAGAATAAACACAACTGTAAGTCTGCTCTTGAGCACTCTACAGTTTAGTGACAGATAATACATATATAGAACAAACTATGAAACGAGGTAGACTAAGCTAAGCATCATTCGGAAGTGATTTAAATACCTTGGACCAGTCAGTCATCATTAATTTATGTAATTCTAAAAAAGGACAAATCTTAACTAGATATGTGTGGTGTAGTTACATTTGGACATTTTATTTTGTCTTTTAGGAATCTTACTTTGTATGATGTATATTTTGCTTACATAAAGAATCTATTGTTGTGGTAATTGAAAATGTTTGTCCAGCTTTTTCATGATGAAGCTATTCAAATATTTTAACAGAGAAAGAAAACAGTATTGCTCCATACGGAGTAAAATAATAAGTTATACCGTAGCAAAACTTGGCTCTTATATCCTTGTTGATTGTTTTCTCCATACATTATTGCTTATTTATAGCACAGAATGTTGTAAAGAGAATCCTATTGATGTCGTAGCAATAATGTGTTGCAAATAAAATGATCATGATTGCATTCTTTGGGGAAATGCAATTGCAGTTTTTCAATTTTACTACTTAATGTATATATTTGAACAGTTTTTTTTTCTACTACACATAGAGTTGAATGTCACTTTCATAATAAATAGATAATAGGTTTGTCATGATGCTCTATGTAAGAGATTCAATAATAATATATGTAAATATTGGAACTGAGAGCTTGTCTTCCTAGGCTCTCATGATATAACTATATGAGGAATTAAGAATGTTACAGTTCTTTAGTCTTCAATAGAAGAATATTAATTTATAATTTCTTATGTAGCATGGTGATATTTGACTACTTCTATAAAATTGGGCATCATTATACTTTAAATTAGATCAAAAATTATAGACATTATATATCATACATATGTATATGTGTGTGCCTGTGTGCATATATTGCTAATTAGTATTACATATAATATTTAATTTATACATTATAATTATTTAACATTTATATATAAATAATGTGTATATTTATATATTTCATATATATATATAATATATATATTTTACTAAGCTGAAACAAACATTCAAATTTTCCTCTTATTCCCACAGTCTTCTTTCTTTCCTTAACTCCTCTCCTTTCCTCTCTTCCTTCTTCCCTCCTTCTTTCTTTCTCTCACTTCTTTCCTCTCTTTCTTCTTTCCTTAGATGATTAAAATGTAAATCATATATCATGACTTTTCTCCAAACCCTATTGTATGCCTAGCATTATGTGCAAGAACCTAGATGAATAGCAAACAAGTTAGATATCTTTTGTTCTTGTTTAGTTTTCATGAAATGTACAGTACTGAAAAGACAAATACAAACAAATAAACTCATATATAAATATTCTATACAAGTAAATAAGTCATAAGTATTCTACATTGTCTTGATACCATAAATTGGTAGAATTGTTAAAAGATAACAATTATTTATCCATAGAAAATAAAATTGCTTCATGATTGAAGCATTGAAAAAATATGATTTCAAAAACATTTGAAGAGTGAGATGAGACTGAATACAAACTAATATCAGTTTTCAAAATATGCAGTTTAATTCAGTTAGAATGCTAGATTTTAACATACTATTTTTAGTTACTGAACAGTATTTTTATAGAATTTGTTTTAATTATCATTTATGTAAAATGAGATCTTAATTAGAAAATGGTGTGCATAGAAGTAAGAAAGGGACATGTCCATCTTGATTCTTTATAAAACATCCAAGTGACCTTCCATTGAAAATATATAGCATATGTTTTTAATTTAATTTGGGCCCCCACATGCAGAGACATTGTTTAATATATTAGTTTTTGAATTTTCCTTTTTAACATAGGAAAATGTATTTCTTTTGGGAAAATTATGTGGTGATTTGTTAATAACAAAAGAGGACATTAGATAATTACCTGAATAAAATATTTCCCTACTAAGCTGCCCATTAAATCTTTAAAATTCTTAGTTACTGAAAGTCACTATTTAAACATGACACGTAATGACAACAAAGTGATGAATCCTAGCATTGGTAAAAGTAGAACTTTCCAAATCAGACTCTAGGTTTATCATATCTAGGTTTATCATAGAAAGGAGGGAAAAGCCTATAAGTTTATTTGAGATTTTTTGAAGATTGTTAGTTTTCTACACATAATGTATGTATATGTGGGAATATGAGCAAGGTAAAGAACTGGAAATCGCTTTATTATATGCTTGAATATATGAAGCCCAGGAACTTGTTTTTTTTTTTTTTTATTTTCAAGATTTTGATAAAGTGTTCATTTTTTAGGATGCATACAAATGATCGTATTACTGTAACTACGAGTTTCTAAAAGCATATCATATGTAATAAGAGTTACACATTCACCATGGCTTCTCTCTTTTCTACATCCCATATCCCAAGCACAACCCACATCTAATGTGTAGAAAATACTATCAATTAAATTATATTCAAGATCCCACTATTCTCACCATCTCTACTATTCATTGAACCAGGTCACCATCATCTCTTGCTGAGATACTGAAAAATCCTTTTACCTGTGTCCTTGTGTGTGCCTTTCCTTTTACTGTTCTTGCTTCCCTACAGTCTGTTCTCTACAGAGATAAGATGATCCTGTTAACATATAAATCAAACCATGTCACTCCTCCACTCTAAACCCTCCAATGGCTTCCAATCTAATTTAAAAGAAATTCCAAAATCATATGTTCTTATGACCAGGTACTTGTGTAATCCCTCTGCTATTATTCTCCTTTGGACCAGTTATGAATTACATGAAATGTTTTGAAGGACAAAAATGTTGTCAGCACATAACAATTAGGCCAAACAAATAAAAGGCAAATACCCAGCTATATTAATTTAATATAAAATATTTTTAAAAATAAACTTTTGGGACCAGATTTTTTCATTGCCTTGGATATTCTAATTTAGTTGGATAGGTTGTTTCCTTTAAATAATTGCTGAAATTACTATCACTAAAAGAAAAGATAGTAGCACCTGTAACATATAGAAGATTTGTGATCTCACAGAATGTATTGCCAGAAAGTTTCTAGAAGTAAATAACTTGACAAGGTTCAAAAAGAAATTAAGCATAAAAGTCAAATGGGTTCCACTTACCTGGATTCAATATGAAAGGACAGTCAGGTCACATTCTCTCTTTAGGTCAGGGGAAAATGTCCCAGCATATTATATTGCACTGCCCAATTAAGTGCTTTATGGAGGGTTTGTGGATTTGCCTTACTCTAAAGTGTATGGGTCAACCACTGTCAAAAGAAGATGACAGCTCATTGGTTTATTGCAATGTGGCAAACCTATAGTCCTAGATCAATGTATGCTCCATATGTCTTTCATGTATTATTAGAAGAAAAAATTCTGCCAATAAAAAGACAATGATGAGGTTGTCAGCAATTCAGACCTTGATTATATATTTTTTAGAAAGTAAAATTGAAATCAGAAATAATTTGTCTCAATTTCTATTATAATGTTGATGTTTATTTATTTATTTGACATAGCTAGAAGATTAGATGTTTCATTTACTTAGTCAAATTATCTTCCAAGCACCTATTATATGTCAGGCTCTTTGCTCAGTGTTAAGAATTCAACACGGTTAACTGTTCAACAAAGTAACCATTTTTTGAGTGCACAGCAGGCACCAGACATAGTGCTAATATCTTGGCATAATTTTCTCATTCAGTTTTCTAATTTTGATTATTTTTATAATAGACTTTATTTTTTTTTTTTAGAGAATATTTAGGTTCCCAGCAAAACTGAGAGAAAAATATAGAGAATTTGAATATGCCCTCTGCCCATGCACAGCCTCCCCCACTATTAACACCCTTTACCAGAGTGGTGCACTTGTTACAATTGATAAACCTACACTGACACATCATTACCAACGAAGTCCATAGTTTATATTAAGAGTTGTATATTCTATGGTTTTTTACAAATGTTTAATGATATGTATCCACTATTAAAATTATACAGAATAGTTTCATTGCCCTTTAAATTCTCTGTGCTCCACCTATTCATTTCTTTCTTCCCACCGACCCCTGGCAACCCCTGATCTTTTAACTATCTCTATAGTTTTACTTTTTCAAGAATGTCAGATAATTAGAATAATATATTAAGTAGCTTTTTTCAAATTGTCTTCTTTTATTTAGTAATCTGTATTAAAATTTGTCTAGTTATTGTCATGGCTTGATAGCTCATTTCCTTTTAGTGCTAAATAATATTATTTTTAGTGCTGAATAATGTGTACGAATATATCATAGTTTATTTATCCATTCACCTACTGAAGGATATTTTGGTTACTTGTGAATAAAGTGGCTCTCAACCGCTGTATACAGGTTTTTATGTGGACATCAGTTTTTAAATCATTTAGGTAAATACCCAGGTCAGTTGCTGGGTCACATGGTAATAAATAGTTTTGTAAGAAACTACCAAACTGTCTTTCATAGTAGCTGTAACATTTGCATTTCCACCAACAATGAAAGAGAATTTATGTTGCTCCTTTTTCTAGCCAGCATTTGGCCTTGTCAGTGATTTGCTTTTTCACCATTCTACTATGTTTGTAGTGGTAGCTCATTGTTTTGCCATTCCCTAATGACATGTGATATTGAATATTTTTTTCATGTTCCTATTTTCAATCTGTATGTCTTCTTTGTCTGAGATGTCTGTTCAGGGTTTTGCCCATTTTTTACTCATTTTCTTATTGCTGAGTTTTAATAGTTTTTGTATATTTTGGATAATAGTACTTATCAGATGTGTCTTTTGCAAATATTTTCTCCCAGCTACGGCTTGTCATCTCATACTCTTGATCATATAGTTCTTACAACAATACCGTACGGTAGGTGTTATGATCCTATTTAAAGATAAGGAAAATTAGTCAGAGAGGTTTTAAACCAATATAATCCCTATCTACAAGGGGCTGAAAATTTTTTTCAAATAACTAGAGTACATATGCAAGCTTCAGTTTAAAAAAACAGTTAGCTATTTGTGGGGAAAAAAGTCATTCTTAAATACAGTTTGTACATATCCTCCTTATAAAGGAAACTATATAAAATCATTTAAGGATTTCTTAAAGTCATTGCTATGACCAATTTTAATCAGGCTTTATAATAGAAAGCCCTTTAGTATCCATTAAAGAAAATAAGTCCTTTATTATATACTTAGCAAACAAGCCTGATGTGTATATATGCATGCTATATATCTGTATGTGTGTTGATCCCGACTTAAAACGTCTTGCTTTTAACATTGTTCTTGGTTCTAGCCAGCTTCATAATCAGATTATTTTAACCTGCTAAGGGTAAAAAAAATAATAATAATTAGATAACCAAACTTGGGGATGGAGAATTTTCTCATGAATAATATTTATTATCTTTAATTAATGAAATAATTTTGCACAATTTATTTGGAATGCTCAGGGGCTGTTTTTGTTTATTCCATCTTCTTAATAACATTTTTAATAGATAAATAACTACTAGTTAAATATGGTGTTAGATGAATTGTTCGTGTTTAATGTATGTGTGTATATGTGTGTGTATAATTTATTTACATGTATATACTTAGACATATATGTATAGATATAACTTAACATATTGCTCATACTGAAATCATTACCTATGTGATGACAAAAGGAGACTTGACTTTGGGTGATGAACACATAATCTAATAAATAGAACTGTGCAATTCAAACTTATATAATCTTTTGAACCAATGCCACCTCAATAACTTTAATACAATTTAAAATAAAAGAAAATTAACTCAAGTAAACATTTTTGAAGAGTATTAAACATGTTACTACCTATGAAATTATACATTGACATATTAGTGTTTCTATAAATTCTCACTCTTATTGAAGATATTAAGATTAAGGGACAATAAGATTATTAAAAATCTTTCAGTGCTATTACCTGCCTAGTTACATGATATTGCTAAGAAGCATTATAATGTAGCCTGGGGTTGGATAAAAAGTGTATTCCTTTGTAAGAATGAATTATCAAAATATAGCCATTATTTTCAGCTGAAGTCTTTGATCTAAGGCAGTGGCCTTGTAAGATTTCAATTTTGTAACCCTAACCTTCCTTTCATCATGTTCTAAGTGAGGTCTATAATATATTAGCTACATCAAAGCAAAAATAAAAAGTTCATATGTAATAAAATTACCAAAAACACCATTTAAATAAGTCTTCTACTGAAAGTAATGATAGATTTCAAGACTTTTATAAAGGAGTTAAAAGAGAAGTCTAATTTGTCTTTATCACCTCAGATACAATGTGTCCTTAGTTAATAATTTGTCAAAACTAAATCCCTTTAGGGGAAAGAGCCCTGTACGTGTATCAAAGAGTAAAATGTTGGTAATGTCCGAAACACTAATTTTCAGTACTGGTCTTCGTTTCTATGAGCAAACCACTTCAAAACTTTTATTTGGATTGCCTCTTCCTGCCATTAATTTATAACACAGCATCTGAGTAATAATGTTCTCATGATGTTCAATGCAGTTTCTAACTGTAAAAATAGGTAAGCAGCCTACCAGGAAACCTATTTATGATGGAAGCTTGAGGCTATTTTTGTTTATGTTCTTCTAAAAGTAAAGGTACAGTGTTTTCTTTTGCATTTTGAAAAAAAAAATCTAAAGAAACTGTGTATTTACTAAGTACAAATCATATTTTTGTCTTGAGGCACAAAATGAGAATGGGAAACTTTTTAAAGCTGAGACAAGGGCTTTGATTGAATTTGTATTGAATACTTCCCCATAAAGGAGAAATTGTGGCTAGGAATGCAAGTAAGCAAAAAAAATATTAAGCACATTAAAAGTGGAAAATCTTTTCTAGCCAAAGATATGTAAAGTGTTATGAACCAAATGTTTATGTCTCCCCAAAATTCATACGTTGAAATCCTACCCCTCAATGTGATGGTATTAGAAGGGTAGCCTTCTAGAGATAATTAGGATTAGATGAGGTCATAAGGGTAGATCTATCATGAATGGGATTAGTGCCTTTATGAGTCACAAGAGAGATTGCTTCCTCTGTTCTGCTCTTCACCATGTTATATATGAGAAGTTGGCAGTCTTCAAACATGAAGATGATTCTCACCAGAACTTCACCATTCTGGCACTCTGATCTTGGACTTCCAGCCTCCAGAACAGTGAGAGATAAATTTCTGTTGTTTCTAAACCACCTACTTTATGGCATTTTGTTATGGCAACTTCACCTAAGACAGAAAGTAAAATATCTTGCATTTACCCTCCGGGAGTTCAGAATCTGTCTCATTTCAGCTAGGCAATAAAAGAGTTAGAGGAATTCCATTGACATTATAGTAGTCAATTTTCCCAGATTGTGATATCAATGAGTCTAACTGCATTCATTCCCCAATTGCAAACTTTCTAACTTTCATTATATGGGAGAGACATGGGTTTATTCCATAGTTAAGAAGTTCCAAAATCTAAAAGGAAACCATCATATATATTCATGCAAATGATCAGTTTCAGATAATTTATCTCAGATTATTGGCTGAGGGATTGGTGTGAGAGTGGGTAAGGTCAAAGAACTCAGCTAATTGAAGTGTGGGGAAAGAACAAAGGGCTTCAGACAAGCCAGTAGATATTATGGCAAGGAAACACTGGTAATAGGGTGAACAATTTTTAAGGAGGTATAATTAAAGATAAGAAAAAACAGTATGTCATTGTTACTAATAATGTTAAATCCATATATAGCTATAATAATTCTCAAAGCTCATTCTCAATGTTTCTTTTCCATAGGAGCCAATGTTTGGCTGAGGGGAAAAGCTTAAGACTGAGCTATCCCGGTTATTAGCAGAATGACTATGAGTGTACTATTTAGCTTTTCTTAGGCTAAGTTTCCTTATCTATAGAATGGGAATAATCCCAAATTGTAGTTTTATGAAGATGAATCATTCATATAATTTTATCTAAATTATTCTCAGAAACATATATGTATCATTTTTATACATGGAACAACTATACTTATGAATAATTATAATTTTAAAATAAAAATATTTATAATTATATATTACACATGCATATGCAATATATACACATATTATTCTTGCTATATAGAAAATATATATTATAGAATTTATAAATATTATAGCTATAATTAAAATTAGACAAACCGTTTTATACAAAAGGTTACAAGAATATGTGTAACATATTCTTGCAATTTTAATTATAATATATATTATAATTATATGTATTATACATATTATATATATAATTTCCATTAATCCATCCTTAACAAATATTGTGAAATTATGTAATAAGTAAGACTGCATTTTGAAAAATATGGCACACTAAAAATTTTAAATATTGTTCTTATATTTATTTGATTCTTATATCACAGATTGCCCATTATTGTTCACAATTTACAAATGAGGTTGAAAATGTTTTAGATGTTTTAAATAGCATTTATGTACCCATTCAGCTGATGCACACATCAAAACTAGGACTCATGGCTAGTTCCAGGTAGAGGTAACAGTTTGGAAATAATACCCTCATCTTAAGGAATTACTGCTTCAACACATTTCACATTTTCTAACCTAAGAACACCTATAGTATTTAAGTAAAATGAGCCAACATGTGCAATACCCACTTTTGCAAATCTCTCTCCTCATTCTCTGCCTTTAAAATTACTGTTTGTTTATCCTTTGAGGTCAAGCTCAAATTATGTTAAAAAAAATTCATTTATTTTTATCCTAAAGATAAGGCAATGTAATTAAATTTTCAAAATCACCAGGATGAATAACCAATAAATATCATTCATTAAAATGCATTTAAAAGATCTTTTTATTATTAAAATATGCATATAATGGGAAAGATAAGAAAATTAACTCAGAGAACCACCACCTAAAAATAAACCAATATTATTATTTTGACATTTTTCATTCCAAACTTTTTCTCATAAAATGGTTTTCCTTGGGGAATGTTTTGTAAAACTGGTTGTGATTATATTGATTTTTATTCTTCTTTACATTTCTTTAATAAGACATTTTCAATGTGATTATAATTTTTTCAAACATGTTTTAGAAATTTAGATTTTTAAAAATTTTTAGTAATATAAACAGTACTTTGATAAACATCATATTTTTAGCATATAGGATTATTTTCAGACTTGATTCTTTGATTAGCTAGATCAAAGGCATTAACCTCTTTCAACAGTAGACAAATCATTCAAACAAGTAACAAAAATATAACAGCAGCAGAGAATAAAGACATAGGAAGTGGTGTGTTTGGTGTTCAAATAGGGTCCATATGCCCTTCTTTAAAGAGTTAATAAAATTCAAAGTGCTCAAAGTAAAACAAACAATCAAACAAACAAAAAACTTACTATTAACATTATAATATAATCAAACAGCAAGGACAAAAAAACACCTCCAGGTAGAATTAGCGCTCCCCCCACCTCTGCCTTTATTTGTGTTTCTGTTTAAGATAATTTTAATAATTCACTAAATGATATTCAGAAGGGCTTTATCAAAAGCATTTCCTGTCATAATTCATTTATTTATTCTTTCAACAAGTATTTTTTGAGAACTAATATTTTCAAGGCTGAGGATTTACTCATTGATAAACAACAGAGACATGGAGCTTTCCATCTCCTAGTGAGGAAGAGAGACTCAAGAATGAGAACTAACAAACATATGACAATTGCAAATGGTGATGTGTTATATTACAAGAAACCAAATACATGGTAGAAAGGGAAAAGCCTCTCAGATGAGATGGTATTTAAGCTGAGAAATTAAGTATAAGAAAAATCTGGTTAAAGAAAGAGGAAAAGGGAAGAGTTTCCTGTCAGAGAAAGTGTTAAACTAACAAAAAACAACAGGGAACAAATAGAAGGCAATATAGCTTAAATGGAGGGAGAACAAAATGGATAGAAGAAGAAAGGGCCTTCTAGGCCACTGTAAAGTGTTCAGATGTTATTGTCCTGAATGATCTTTTTAGCAGGGACTTGATTCAGAAGGTATTTTAAATAGATAACTCATATAGAATAGAATGCAAAATATTTTATTAGCTATGTAAGCTACGGCCTTCATCCTAAATCTGGAATGTTATACTTTGACAGTAATGCTGATAGGATAATAATGTAAATACACTTGTAATTCTGTGTTAACATGTGAAAGTAATATATTGCACTGCTTTAAGGTGATATCACATTAACGAGTACAAAATGAGTAACTCAGATATGAGAATTTCAGATATGATAATAGATAATGAAAGAAATATTTTAGTTATCTAAGTTTGTGATATGATTTCATCTCACTAAAGCTAGGTGAATATACATTTTTTTCTCTTGTTTTAACTATAAAATGTAAATTTTTTTCTTTGTAATTTCTGTTGAAAAAAAACTCTTCTTCACTTTAGGATTATATAATTAATTACCTAACTTTCCTTTCCATACATTTATAGAAAAATGAATGTCATAGAACTTAAACAGTTTATAATCACTGCTGCCATTAAGATTCTTCTCTAAATTTTGCTATTTTACAAATAGAGCACACATCTTTTTACCTCAAAGTAGAATATATAGTGTAAGAAGGAATTTCTGTGTTCGAGAAACATATTTAGTGATAAGATAGGTATATATAATACTGATTTTCTAGTATATTCTGTTAATATATAAAATTGATCATACTGTAAGAAATAAGTGGCTATATAGTATATATATATATGTGGCTTTATAGTATACAGTTATAAGTTCATTATTTACAGGTCCTAACTAACACTTCAGTCTTGGCTTGTTTACTTCCTCTCAAATTCTTGCCCAATTCCCCTGACTCATGCTTAGGACTTGGGAAAGTCATGCCTTGTCAACTAGGCCCCTCTGCTTATTTGGTCTCTCCCTGTGATATTTGCTTCATTTGTGAACCTGTTTTTTGCTGCTAGTGTTCACAGTTGTTACTTAAACTTTGCTTCTTGGTAGCTATCTTAGGCAATTCCTCCTTGAGAGATTTCATTTTGCTATTTCCTACCTACAACTTACTTGAGAGTTTGGGCTGCTTGTTTAGTTAGTTTGAATTTTTCTTTAAAAAAGTTTAGAAATAAAGTAGAAAATGCAATATAGCAAACATACCTTTAGATTTGAGGTTTCATTTATACATAAAGAAACATAAAATGAATCTCATTAATAAATTCAAGCAATATCGGATTCAAGTCCCAACTGGTACTTTAGGGAAGTCTCTGAACTGCCCAAAGGTGTTTAGGTCTGAGTGCTCTCCTCTCTAAACTTTTGTTCTGCCTCTAAATATCTTTAATGTTTTACCCCAAAATTAGCCTCTATAAAAGATTTGCAGATAGACTCAAATATGTCAAAAGGAAATTATTTCTGAACATAAATATATGTAGATATATTAAATATGTATCTTAAAATATATTTAAATATATAATTGAAAATTCTTTCGTAAGAAACATAAATGGTAATTAGGAAAAAAAAAATCCAACTCTCATAAGTAGGAGGACAAAGAAGGAACAAAAACCTTAAAGACATTAAAAGATCACCGGATGTAATGTGTGTTTTTTTTTTAATTATTGCAAAATAGATTTTGTGCTAAAACAAAGAAAGTGATATGCAGAGGACACAAAATGAATGTAAGAAGTGTTGAGAACTGAAGTGGGTGTCAGAGAAACCTTTCAACTTAGGGTTTCAGGAGCCCTTAATTTGAGCTTCCAGTTTAAACTTCCCTTGGGGAGCATGAGATAGGATTTAAAATCTATAGCATGCTCATGTTGTGGAGACTAATAGGAAATGTCCTATATAAAGCTAAGGTTGCCCTCAAAATGTAGGTAAACAATAAATGAACCCATTACTCAGAGATATCCTGCCAGGAAACTAACATTTCTTGACCTTGGCATAGGATGAAGGGGAAGACAAGTCTCCACTGAGAATTTATAACCACAAGCCAAATATTATTTGTAGCCCACATTTATATTATACCTATATGGAAAAAATAATTTAAGTAGTATTTTATAGGTGGTATGCATATAAGACTGGCAAAAGTAAGAATAAATAATCTTAGGAGAATTGCATATTTAACCCAGGCTTCAAAATAAGAAAGCATAATTGATCTCAATACACAGAAAAATAGCCCCCATATCTAGACACATAAGTAAATTGAAGAAAAATGAAAAGAGATCATTATAGTAACCAAAAAGGAAACAAGCAGTTTTCTTCCAAATGATCAATATTCTACTAAATGATTTTTCAACACTTTCCAACAATAGAAATTGGAAGACAAAGGAATAGTATTTTAAATGTGCTGAGTGAAACACACACATACACACACACACCTACCTGTCAACTCAGAATACTGTGCCCTAATAGGATTCAGTAAAAATTCATTTCAAGAGCAGAGACAAGATAAAGACAAATAAAATTTAAGGTTACCAACAATAGACCCTCTGTAAATGCAATTAAAAATATGTAATTTAAGTAGAATTAACATTGTGCCAGATGGAAGATCTAAGATGAAAATCATCTTGGTAGGTAAAGATAATTGTAAATATTGCATCTAAATATAAATTAAACATGAACTGTATTCTAAACTAATGCCAAACAACGGCAACACCAGCAGTGATAACAATACCTCATTTATGAAGAGAAAAACATATTAGTAAAAATGCTATACAAAATTTGCATGTAATTTTGATGGAAAGTAGTTGGCATTAAAATACACTATATTCTATTTTCTTTATATTATTCAGGAAAAGGGTAAAGATATGAGTGTTGAAATAGTCAAAGTTTAGCATTAAAAGATTAGATATAGAGAATATAATTTCCAAAAATATAGAGGGGAAAATGGAATAATAAAAGGAAAGAAAATACCATTGAGTGAAGGCAAGAAAGGGGGACCATCTAGGTGGATCTAATTCTAAAATTTATGCTCTTTGTAGGTCATTTTGAAGATACCCAAAACTCTGGGATATATTATGGCTTAGATTCTCAAACTAAAAAGCTAAAATGCTAATTAAAATGTTTTGATTATTTAACATTTTATTCAGGAAAATAAAAACATGTATGTAGAGAAACCTGATAATTTCTATAATGCAATCAATCAATCAATCAATAAAATCAATGCCTACATTACCCTTCCCAAATTAAAAAGAGAGTTTAACATGAATCAGGCATTCTCAAATTTTGGAATGCAGTTAGCATTAATACATCGGCTAGGTGGAGTGTCAGGGGAGGGAGTGTGCAATTCGGGGGATCATTTTATGCACTATATAGATGTCTAACCAATGTACTGTATACTTGAAACTAATTAAAATAAATAATTTTTTAAAAAAATTGTATTTATTAAAAAACTTCTTAGATATAGAAATTATTATTCCCATTTTATACATGAGGAAACTGAAGTTCAATGGACGTTAAGTAACTTGCCCAAGGTCCCATAGTGGAAGAGTCAAGATTCAGACCCAGCTTTACAGAAAACTATACTCATTATTTTCATGACTCTACAGCTGAAATACAAGAGAAGGATGCTTTACTGGCTTGTAAATCTTTATTCACACCAAGTAATTTGAAAATGATAATTCTGAGAGAACAATCTAAGCACAGAGGCAAAGATTGTACTATTATCATGCATGAGCATATGGGATATTTGATTTCTGCTGTATTAAATCAACTAATACAGAAGCCCAGACGAACCAAAAGCTTTGCTGTTTCCAGATTCCCTTCTTTTTTTCCTCCCACCTCCAACTATCTCTTACCACTTGAAATTGTCCTTTTTCTTATGCAAGGTAAATTCAAAGTGTGAGAGGGTTAAGTAAGGCTACAAAAATACACACTTTCTGCTATTCCAAAGAAATCTATATAATCATTTTATGAATAAAAGTAATTATCAATAACACTTTTGTATTCCTTGAATAAAGTGGAATATTTATATATATTTAGGAAAAAAAATCCTTAAAAGACTAGCATTTTGAAAAACCATACCCTTGCAATACACAAACTTTGTATTAAATGAATGGTTTTGGCAGAATTGCTAAGTAGACAGAATTTATGCAATGGTAATAGTTGTAGAATATTGAAATGCATATGAGTTTCACTGATACAATATTTTAGCAGACAATGCTTAAAATTAAAGCAACATTGGATCCAGAATAAAACATCTATTTTAGAAAAGTAGGATTTATTGTGTTTGGAAACTCACGATATGAGTTTTGGGGAAAAGCAGCTTTATATTTTACTAAAAGGGACTATTATCTAAGAACAGTCATTCATATAGCTGCTGATTTGGCAGTGATCCAATTATATCATTATGATAGACAAAGGAAGTGAGGCTTTTCAGGCTTTTTAATTTAGAAAAATAGATTTTGTTAGTTTTATTCTCCTTTCTATTTTCTATAATATGTTTAAATGAGAGGATAGGATTGATTTTATAAGGCGAGGGTGCAAAGGAAAGATCTGCTATCGCATCCATCAACCATAGTTGCCTAGAGCACTTTTTGCTTCCTTCATGAAGAAAAATATTTTCTTATGTTCAACCTGCTCATTCTAGAATCATCTCCACTATAACAGGTACAGATGAAAAAGCTATTTTCCTAGCAGTCCTGGAGTTACAAATCCAATTTGACTTTAGTAATTGTTCTTGTTTTAATGTAACTCCACAAAGCCTAGAACATTCTATGTGGCTGGTTCTGATTAAGTATAAATCCATGATTTTACATGTTTCACTCTGTCATCAAGATACCATTAGAACCCTCATTTCCCTGTATAAAAATCTCCAGAACTCTGTCACACAGGGTTCTGCAAAAGACATTCTAGACTACATGGTCTCAGGAACGCATGCCTCAAAATTCTCTGAGTAATTAAAATTGTGAATTTCTTAGCTGCTTTCAAAACCTACCAATTCAAATCTCACATGGGAACCTACATTTTAGCAAGCTTCTCTATATATTTTTATATATACAGAAATGTGAAAACCAGTATTCTAAAGGTTTGAGAAGAGTTGAAGGCAGCTTAAACTTACAAGATAATGGATTTTGAAGTCTTGCAGGCTCAGAGTTGTCCTAGGGCAAATTACAGAGTGCTTCTACAGCATACTAGCTATGTGACCTTAGGTGCATTGCTTGAGCCCGGTTATCTAATATGTAAAATGGAGATAATAATACTTGTCTTACAAGGTTGTGTCTAGGATTCAAGAAGCAAATGCTGTGTGTGTGTGTGTGTGTGTGTGTGTGTGTACACACACACATACTCAAGACACTATGTCTTGCATTGTTTAAAACGCAGTGCTTATTATTTACCTCTGTGTGCGATTTTTTTAGAACCCATACTTATCTTAGTAGTAATATAACCTACTCTGTTTACTTTTATGTAGAATCTTATCATTTCTAGTTGTGAGGCTGCTAAGTTCATGGGGTTAAAAATGAATCCCTTTTCCATCTTTGCCTGTGCATCATCTCATTTGGAGAAAGGTTTATGGAAACTTAATGGTTTTTTTTTTTTTTTCTTTTTTTGCAAACCCTTGGAAAGATTTTAGCCTATTCTGTCACTTAGACAACTAATTACACCATTACATGCTGCAATTACAATTAAAGATTTTCAGCTGATGAAAGGCATGTTCACTGCATTCTCATTACCTGACGTTTCCTTGCCAACACTCAGGAGTATCATGATTTTGATGAAATGAAAACAACTCAAGGAGCTATATTTGTTCAGTAACATCAACAGAATAGTTCAGGGAGCCCATTGCAATCCCCTTCTGCCCCATTGCATTTTTGCACCAAGCTATTTAAAGCTATAGTGTTTGTTATTACCTCACAGAACATGTTAGCTTCCAAAAGCACTAGTAAATTCTGCTGATCCAGCATTGTCTATGGGAAGCATCACATCCTGTTGGGCACATAGAGCCTTTTTTTGGCAGGAAGCCAGTTGGATTTGGTCTTAAGTTAACTCAGACCAGATAAGTCAATTCAAATCACTTAGTGCCAGCAGTGCCTGGCATATAAGGTGCTTGCCTTAAATATCCATTATTTACAACAGCCTCTTAGCAATAGCAGAATTGCCTAAGGCCAAAGGACACCTCCTTAAGATTTTCTTCTTGTTCCTTTTTGACTTATTGCTGCCTTGGATCACCCTTCAGCTCCCAGTCCCATAAATGTGATAAAGATCAATCACCATTCTGATTCTTGGTCTGTTTTAAACCCTCCCTTTCAAGTAATTTCTTAATGCTAGAATAAGAACTTTTCAATGAAACTTAATACCTCCTGAGGACTTACCTTCTGTGTGAATATGTTTAATAATTTTAAAAGACCTTCTTCATTGTATCAATTACAAGTTATGACTCTTCTCCAAGTAACAGAAAACCTGATCCAAACTGTCTTAAGTGAAATGGTGATTTATTGCCCCAACTAAATGAAAAGTGCAAAGGCTTCAGGGATGGTAGAATATAGAGATTAAAAACGATGTCATTGGGCCCTTGTTCCCCTCTCATAGTTTCGGTTCTGCCTCATTGCTTACAGACAGGCTTTCTCCTGAATCCAGAAAATAGTTGCATATGCCCTAGGATCTCACCTAAGCTCAGCTTCAAAAACTGCAGGAAACAGGGCAAACTACTGTTTGAGAATTCCTAGCAAAGTTGATATAACACTTCATTGGCTGTATTTAGATCACACAGACTTCACTAATCCCATTATTCTGGAGAAAGAAATGGAGTGCTCTGATTTATTTTGACAAACCACATAAATGTCTTTGGACTGAGATTTGGTTATTTGTACTCATACCATGTGGACTGAGAGCATTGGGACAGGTCTCTAAGAAAAAATCGAGGTTTAGTTACCAAGAGAAGAGGAAACACATGACAAAAATAAATGTCCTTAATAGTCAAACAAAAGTTACCTTCTTAGAGGCTCCTGTCATTAATGCACAATTGATTCCTCATACTCTGCAGAACAAAGCCTATTTCTCTTTTCTCTGCAACCTGTAGATTCTTGAAGAAACAATGATGCTCTTTCTCCAAACTGTAATAAATTTAGAGTGATTAGTTAATGCTATCAGATCCCTTAAGTATTTTTTTTTGCAAATTTCAGTAGTTTAGTATGTAGGACAATGGACAGAATGAACAGTAGTTTAGTATGTAGGACAATGGTTAGAATCCATTCATTGAATGAACAGTAGTTTAGTATGTAGGACAATGGATAGAATCCTTGGAAGTGTCTCAGAATTACATTATAGAGCAGAGAAAAAGTTGAATGAACAGTAGTTTAGTATGTAGGACAATGGATAGAATCCTTGGAAGTGTCTCAGAATTACATTATAGAGCAGAGAAAAAGTAAGCATGCCTGTATATAAAATACACCAAATCTACCACCCCAGAGTTTCGGAGGATGCTGCATAGGTATATACATTTTCAAAAGCATAACAATGATTCTTATATGCAATTTTATTTATAAAGCACTGATCTCTATAGAATGAAATAAATGATATATCTATTATTATTCTCTATCTGGCTGGAGACTAGCTAAAGGATGTCCATAGTAATAAAGGTCATATTTCAGAAGGACAAAGATAAACATAGCTTACTCATAGGGAAATGACCAGGGCAAAATTATGCCTTTTGAGAAACAGAAGTAACTGACCATATGGATAAGAATAGAAGATAGAAGGGAAAAAAATTCAGCGTGTCAGGAGTTATTTCAGAAATTTTTTGGTATTCATCCATCTATCTATCCCTTCATTCAAAAAATATTGAAATGGCAAAAACTATATTCTAAGCATTGAACTAGATGCTAGTGTTAAAATGAGTAAAAACAATTATTGGATCTGATCTCATGGACCTCACAGTCTAAGACTAAAATGGATATTACATAGTTAGGATGCTTTTGCCTGAAACCCCTAAACAGACTGGTTAATTCATAAAACTGTTAGTATAGGTGTGGGAAAGGATTTGAGGTTAAATGATTGAATTGTTCAGTGACATCACTAAATATTTAGAATCTTTCTGTCTCTCTGCTCTTCTACCTTTGGTGTTGGTTTTATTCTTAAGCTGGTGGTCTGTCTACTGTGCTTTCAGAGATTATATCAAAATATCCAGAGGAAAAAATAAGACTGTTTTTCTTTCTATCTATCACAGAAGTGGACGAGTTTTCCAGAAGCTCCGATCAGATTTCTTACATCTCACTGGCTAGGTTGAAGATACATAGATACCCTTGCATATCCATCATTGCTAAAGAGTGGATTAGTATGATTGGCCAAAAATATTTTTAGATTATGTGGATATTGAGAATCAATCAAAATGTCTGCTATAGAAATTAATAAATTGAAGAAACAAATAAAAAGTTATAAATATGGAGGAGTCCCATACCATGTTAGAAAGTTTTTACTAGAGAAATGTGATGTCTGGAAAAATTTTCCTGAGGAAGCTTAAGCAAAGACCAAGAAAATGAACAACATTAGAATGAGTAAGGAGAAGACAGAGAAGTGTTTTAGGCAGAGAGAAGAGTAGTTGAAAAATGTACTGTGGCTAGACAATGAAGAGTCATAGAACAATGGAGAGTCAAAGAAATATCACCCCTTTATAAATAGGACCAAAAATGAATAAGGGCAGAAAAATAAGATTTTTTTTCCAAGTGAAAGATGATACTTTGACTTGATGGGAAAAAATGTAGAAAAGTGGACTGATATTTATTTAGAGGGAAAACTTGACATGAGATGGACTGGATATGATTTGGAGGAGTTTTTCAGGGAGCAAGGAAATTGATGCTGTGACAATTACTTCTGGGTTTTGGGCTTTCTGATGTAACTTGTAGTCAAGGAAATGGTTCATGTTATGATTGTATAGTAAGAAGTAATAGAATATCAGCAAAGAAGCAAAGGCAGAGCAGGTTGCAGAGATAGTACATCAATGTTCCTTAAATCTGCCAATGGCTCCCAAGCCTAGAGAATATCTTTTCTCCTGTGAAAGCATAATCAAGAAGCCCATCACTTTTCCCAGAATTCAATGAATTTAGATGAATAGTCTCTTTTGGCCCAAATGAAATCATTAAGTGCCCAGACATGAGCTGTTTTCATGCAAAGCACAGGACTTTATAATTAAGCTCAGGAGCACTCAATAGAGGAAAATTTGACCAACTTGAGGTATGCATAGCCAAAAAAAAGCTTCCTAGTAGAATGCATTTCATTTGATGAAAAGCTTCCTAGTAGAATGCATTTCATTTGATTGGACAGAATCTTTTTCCATTAACAAATTGCTAGAAGACACTTAGTGAAACTTAGTAGACCTTCAATATTATTCAAAAGCATAAATTCCTGAATAATAGCATAAAAATTTTTTTCAAATTTTCTGTTGATGATCTTACATCTTGAAGAAAAAAAACTATTTCAATTTCCATGGCTATGGTTGTCACTCTTAGCTACGTAGAAGAACACTTTAATTGGTCTAATCCATCCTTTAAAAAAATAATGAAAACATTTTCTCTTGTTCAAACACTAAATATCATTTACTCAATATATTGTTAAACATCAGATAATCTCTAATCCATCCATTCATCTGTGTCTCACATTTCCCGTTAATTTTAAATCTCTTTTTATCCTACAGCTTTATACCATCTTACCTCTTAACTGGTTATACCACAACGTAGCTAACATTTAAAATCACGCAACTACTCGACATAAAAGTAACTTGTAATCCCCACTCTGTGGGAACTGGTACTTAAGAGTTCTCATTAACGCAGTAGAAAGTAATACACTTCACTCTACACCCATTCAAATGAGGGTATGTATTAGGTATGCACAAAAATCTACTCTAAAATCAAATATAATGATTTTTGAGCTTTTAGAATTGACTGCTTTTTAGGTTATATCTTAGATTATATCTTTTGATTATATAGAAACTGCTGCTGTGAAAGATATTTTATTATGTGTTCATATTTTGGTGGTTATATTATGAAATATGAATTTTATCTGGGAAATATATGATGAAACATTTATTTCCTTCCTCGAATGGTAAAGCAATTGGGTGAATTTAAATGGCTAGCAAATCGATTGTTCAAATAGTCTGCAGAAACACACACACACACACTCTCTCTCTCACACACACACACTTATCTGATATAGTAAAAGATCACAATTTGTATTTTTATTACCTTTATTCTCATCTATTGCTTAAGTCTTGTAGTTGCTCATATATTCCTAGCATTAAAATTAATATTAACAATGACTTCTTCATCTACATCTCATTTCTTACCAAAAAATAAAAGTTATATAAAGGCATCAAAACAAGGTTAACTAATTAATAATCTTGGGAATTTTTCAAAATTAAATTGTACTGTCTTCTCTCTATGCTGGAGCTATATTGAATTCTAGACATTTTTTTTCCTCTTTTTATTTTCTTTCTTATCCCTTCAAAATTGAATATCTGGTATTCTAAGAGTTCCCATTTGTAAGCAGTTTGAGATCCCTTTCATATCTGGTCCTATTCGTTCATTTGCTTAACACGTATTTATTAAGCAACTTCATACCAATTATGGTTCTGGGTGCTGAGGATATAGCAATAAACAAAACAGAAAAGAAGATTTTGGGAAACTAGTCTCACATTGCAGGAAAAAAAAGGCGGGGAAGGACAATGTCAAGAATATGGAGCTCTGATTCGTAAAAGTAGCGGACATTCATTTTATTTAAATACATTATATTAACAATATCAAGAAAATGAAGAAAAGAAACTAACATTTATAGATTAGCTATGATTTATCAGAAATTATATTAGATGTGTTCACATCAATACCCACAGCAATTTCAGTAGTCAACCTAGGTTTCTGATATGCAGAGTTTTGACACATATCAATTTGATAAGGAACATCATTCTATTATGATCTAGACTTTTTAGCCACACAATTGAAATTGCTTTTGTCAGAATGAACATATTACTGGCTGGTAATATCTAGCATTCTTTAAATAAGTAAAAATAAAATAAATTAAAAATATTAAGATCTGATTACACTCTGTCTCTTAGAGGTTCATATTCACATGATGTGTTTCCTTCTTCAGGGATAGTCAGATAAAGGGGAAAAAGTAACAATCATGTAAACTTCCAGTTTTGACTTAGTAATGTGTTTATGACTAGTTATTTGGGTGGGGAATGTTGTGTGTACATGAAGTGTATTTATGCTAATGATTTGCTCTGGAGAAGATAATACAAATTATCCTGATAATATTCTTAAGGGAAATGAACTTTTGAAATTTCAAACATATGGTCATACAAAAAAAAAAACATGTCTGTTTCATGTAAGAGAGTTTATTGAACCTTATCCTTTAACTATACAAAGGGTAACCTCCAACCTTCAGGAAGCATTAAGAATAACATTTTTTTTTTTTTTCCAGCATAGATAACAAAATCACCTAAACCAGATTGGGCTCAGGAAGTGGGGCAGAAATCTCTTATCTGGAAAGGATCAGGCACTTCTCCCTTTTGATGGCTGTAAATAATTTATATCTACCTTAATCTCTTTTTTTTACCTTAATCTCTTAGAAGTTTACTTTTACATTCTATATGCAGTGCCAATGAAAGAACTTAATATATATGTTATTTTGAAATAATGCATATTTTGGAATAGTTTGGAGAGATTCAGAACACGTTATCCAAGAATATACTGTTTTAGCTTATTAATTATTTCAAGGTAAAGTCACCTGAGAAATTTCAGATGCAGGGAAGTCTTTATGACCAACCCTTTCTAATTAAAAGCAGTTCATAAAATTTCCCATGTGAAAGATGCTCTCCTAGTACCAGAAAGAGAACATTCTTATCACCAGAGACTGGAAGTGGACACCAAAGTGGACCTCTACAAATAAATCTACTAAAACAATCCCTAATCTTCTATTAATTTCCACCATTTGTTTTCTCGTCACTGTCCCACAATTTACTGTTCCCAGTCCAAGCTCTTTTGTCTTATCAATCCCCACAATTTATTGTTCTTTGTTTTAAAAGGCATATAACCTTTGGGGCCTCACAACTTCTTTGGGTCATCATTTTCCCTCAAAGACTCCCACGTGCACATAAAAACATGAAATGCAATGTGTACAGTTTTCTCCTATTAATATGTTTTATGTCAATTTAATTCTTAGGGCCAGCCTCATAACCTAGGAGAGTAAAAGGAAATTTTCTTCCCTTGCAACTACATTTTTGATGAGATTTTGGTAACTCCTTATCATTTACTGAATTCCTCAGCAAATGTGATATTGGATTTCCTTACATACTGACCATAACCTTTCTTTCTAATTTCATTTTTTCTTCTATACCTTCCCAGTTGATCGTGCTTCCCATGGACTTCTTCTATTCCTTGGCTCTTCTTCCCTCTCCATGAAATATTTTCTTTACTTTAGACCTAACAATTCTTTCTCATTCATTCATTAAGACTTTGTTCAAAATCACATCTGGTAAATTTTTACAAGCTTCTTGTCTCCCATAGTGCCACATTTATATCTTCATCTATATCTATACCTATACACTGTCTCATTTATGCTTTATCAGGCATCCTTTTGAGCCTTCTGGTGTGAAATCCTTGAGTTTCGGGTCTATGTCCAATGTACTGAGAGAGGTCCAATAACAAGAGGTATATCAAAGCAAAAATTGAGACAAGCCAACATTTTAAATCCTTTTTGTCAAAATGTTAGTTTGTTCCTAAGATCTTTTTAATTTTGGAATGATTTATTTACCATGATCTGAGATATTCACTTTATTGTTAAACTCTATTTACATTATAACCTTAGTTTCTATATCATTTTGATGAACTTCTTGAAGAAGATTAGTGTCAATATTATACTGTTATTGAGGTGAAATGATTTATTTTTTTCCAATTACTTGTATTTTCCAATAATTAAAAGCATGTTTTAACTGACCAGCAGTTGGCTGAATCTGGCTGTTTGTTTTTGTGGTGTAAATGAGGATCTGATTACAAGTGCTCTGTTCTTGATCTTTGTAACAGGCTTTTATTACTTTGAAATGATGGCAAAGTTATATCTGCTTCTTTATAGTCTGCTGCCACTTTCACTAAAAACATAGAAAATAAAAAGGATTACATACTCTGCATCTATTTCTATTCCAGTATTTTACTCTTTAATAATTTATTTTCTAATTGTTATGTTTTAGTTTATTTTTAATCAATAAATATTTATCAAATAGTTTTTATATATAAGTATATTTTAGGTTCTATAGGGACAAAATTATGCAAAATCTAATTTCTGACCTCAAAAAGTTTGCAATCTTACTGAAGATATTAGACATATATTCAAATAAACAATGCAATGCAATGTGTGAATATTGTAAAATCAGTTTATTGAAGTCTCTACTGTTTGGGGTATGACAGTGAAGTGCCTTTGTTCTCCAATCCCTATCTTCTTCCCAGGTTTAATATATAGCCTCCTTGTTTTTCAACAGTTCTTTTAATGGCATTTTGCTCAGATTTCATATATTATTAGCCACTTTGGGTTAACAAAAGTTTGTTATTCAATTGGTTGAGCCTAATCCTAGTGCATTTTAAAATTTCGAGGTCTATTCATGTCTCTTCTCCTCCCCTTCCTCACCATGCTCTCGTGCTATGGCTTCAGTGACTTGAAGTGGAACGTATGGAGAAGGTGGGGTGTGGGCTGCATTGTAGACACCATTTGCCTCTTGCTTTCTCTTCTATGTTAAATGACAGGGGAAAAATCAGGAAAAGAGCAAGCATCTTGTTAGGTAGCTGGTAAAAATGAATTCTTCTCTTTCACTATCCAAAACTGAGGACCAGAAAGTTGTCTATGACTTAAATTAAAATGAGCATTAGTTCCCAATCTGTCCCCATGAAAATGAGCTCACTTCCACTCAGTTCTCCTCAGAATTTGTGAGTCCTGTAAGATACGGATCCCCATGCCCTGGTCTGTGGACCAGTACAGGTCTGTGGCCTGTTAGGAATAGGGCCTCGTAGCAGGTGAGTGGCAGGCAAGCACGCGAACTTCATCTGTATTTGCAGCTACTCCCCAGCACTAGCATCATCGCTTCAGCTCCACCTCAGACCATCAGGCATTAGCTTCTCATAGGAGCACCAGTCCCTAGTGCCAAAAAGGTTGGGGACCACTGCTGTAAGAGACCAGGCCACCAGTTCTGGCTGACTTTATGCTGGTGCATCTCTTCTGATGTTCATGTCTCCTGAGAAGACTGTAGCCCCTGTTTTCAGCCTCCTCTTGCAATAACTCTGAGATCCAAGAGCACAAACAGGAGCAGTCTTCCTTAACTTCCCAGGAACTAGAAACTAAAGTCAAGAAGCAGCCTTAGCCACCCTCTTCTTTAGCCACCCTCTTCCTGCAAGACACTCACTTTGTCAGATCTTAGTCATTCTCATTTCCTTGCTCTTATGCTACTTGAGGAGACAAGAACACTGCCTAATCAGACATCTACTAAGATAACATAACGCTATCTTCTTGTAAGCCAGTGGAATTGTTTTGAATAATTCTCTCAAAGTACCCTTTCTCCAATCCTATGAATTTGGGAGTGGAAGCAACCCATTTTCCCCACCAAAAGGCATTTTCCTCTTTCCTTTACCCTCTCTGTTAATTGGCATAGAGAGAGAGACAGGGATAGGGAGTTTGTAGATAGTATGAGCTAAAGCCAGTTCCATCACCTCACAGTAAGCCCTTTGCAAAGTAGACTGTCCCCCAGAATTAGTGGGTCTTGGAACATAAAAGCAAAAGTATTCTGTCCTCTTAATTTCTCAGCTATAGACGTTAGCTGAAAGCATAAAAATCTCCCAAAATTCTAATCAATATCCTAGTACAAATGCAATAATAAAGATGCAAAAGAAGTTCTTTAGAATTTTTTAAAAAAGAAATTTCTTATTAGAGAAACTAAGAAAACCATCCTGAAATAAAGGAGTGGCATGTATGGTAGTTCATCATCACTCATATATAGTTTATAAAAGTTTAAATAAGTAAATTTAGTTAAATGAATATATAGATATAGGCACATACAGATATGTAAAAATAAATAAAATTATATCTATAATGTATCCATAGAAATCTCAATCTCTCTATACACACATACATATCTTAGTTCGTTTTCTTATATTTTTTGAATAAATTAATGCATTCTTTTTGTAACACATTTTTAAATGTAATTAGTGGTTGTTTCCCTCTCTCCAATGTATCTTTTCCCCTCTAACTTTTTTGAAATCCTCCCCATTTCCTGCAGTCTCTATTGGAAGAAATAGGTGCAGTTTGTTTATTCAGCAAGTACACACAACAATTTAAGTGTTAAATGTCAAAATAAATTTTGTCTTTCACTTTACTAGCAGTTACCTCACTTTCCAACCACATCTTACTGAGAAGAACTAAATAAGCTATGAATTTCTACTGTTGCAAAATAGTGCTTACTTTTTAGAGGAAAACCCTATCAATTTGATTCAAATTGATTTTATTTATCTCTAGTTCTTTCATCACAGCACCAAATAATAAATTATCAATATAAATAGTAAATAATTGAATACAAACAAATCAGGCAGAGGAATGGACTAAAAGTCTACAACAATCCTTGGCATTACTTCTGTAAAGGGGAATTTAATTTTCTTGAACTTTAGAAAGCTCTAAATCATTGCATTCCCTAATTATCCTGAAATTAACATTAAATTAATTCTTAATGATGACAACTTTGTCATCCAACTTGTTTCTTCCTTTGATTCCTCCATCTCCTTCGACCCAACATCAATATAGTTATGATTTTATAGAGAGAATAATGAACTTGTAGTAAGACTGTTTCAACTTGTATCCATATGGATACTTATTAGATAATTAATTTGGAGCAAGTCATTTTATTTTACTTCTTGAAATTGATTCTCATCGCTGCAATAAAAATTGTAGTCCCTAACTCATAGAACTTGATTTAGTTTCAAATTAAATATTATGTTCAAAGCACTTAAGAATTAAAAAAATTTGGTTCTCATCAGTGAATTTTACATACACATAATTTCATGTGAAAATTTTAAGAAAAATCACGCCTTTATTCTTTCCTTCCTCCCTCATTTCGTTTTTCCATCTCGTTTTCTCTCTCTCACTATGTCTCTTTCTTTTTCGTTTTATTTTTAAATCAAATAGTTCAGTTGTAAGTACAAATACCAATTTCATATTTGAAGTTATTTGAGATAAATTCTTCCTCAGTTGTTCTGAAGTATGCATTTGCATGTATGTGAATGGCTTTCCTATATAAAAATTTATAAAGCCCTATGACTTATGAGGCACTGTGCTAGGTATTGAGAAACAGCAGGGTATAAAAACAGCAGAGCTTTACCTTTTAGTCTGCTTTGCAAGTTTCATTATAAAAATAGCTGTAATTTTCAGCACCCTACCAACACTGATGCACTGCACTTACACATGCAAGTATTCTCTGAGTTACATGGCAAGGGTTTTATTTCATGAAAAATGCATGTATCCCCATGATCTTGGAGGAAGGGCACTAGAAACATAATTAATATTTTCTTATTTCACACTTTTTTATATTAGAGCAGGGGTGGATAAACTACAACTGGTTGTCCTAATCCAGCCTTCTGCCTGTCTGTCAAATAAAAGCCCTATAGCAATGCAGACATACTCACTCATTTGCCTGTCGTCTATGGTTGCTATTGCACTACAAAGGCAAAACTAAGTAATTGCAACAAAACCTTATGGTCCACAAAGCTGAAGATACTTATTGTCTAGCCCTTTACAGAAAATGTCTGTTGATCCCTGTCCTAGAGAAAAATCTCCATCAAAATTCATCAGAGTGCTGGCTCTCTAAACATGTTATAATTGGCTCCATTCTCTCTACAATTCTCTCCTTTGCTCTGCTGTTCCTTTAAATAGAACCTATCCTTCCACATTGCATGTGAAGAAGCTTCCCAAAATGACTTTGTTAGTCCTATGTCTCTCTTGTTTAGCATGACCCATGCTATTTGTACAAAATGAAGAGATCTCTTATAGTCACAAAAAATGGTAATTATCCTGAGACTCATATGTATTTAAATTTCTCTTATTTTTCCCTATTGGTTCTTTCTTCATCCCCCAATACTTATTTATTTACTTATCTGTTTTGTTTTGTTTTGTTTTTCTTTTTGTCTTTATTTATGTTACAAAGAAGTAGTATTTGGTCAGAAAACAACCTCATTGATTCAGAGGAGATTGTGCGGTAGTGGAGGCTAACTAGGAAGACAGAGCTGCCTACAGTTAAAAAATGGCAGTAGCTCTCTTGCAGCCACAGGTACTGCAATGCCATGGCCTCCTCCTGGCCACTCTGACAGCATGCTCCAGGCTTCAGACAGCTCTGGGTATTCACATTTCTGCAGAGCCTTGGACACTGGCCAGTAAGCTTCTCTTGTTCAACCTGAGGCCAACTAACTACAGCATGTGCTGCTGCTTCCCCGTCCAGTTCCACATTACCCACAGCCTTGTGTGTCCTGCCTATAACCCCACTTTTATCCAGCTAGGAATTTGGAAGGAGGTTTTGTGGAGCCAAAACAATACTGTGCAGAGTCCAACTACCATGCTTTATCCAGCTGGGTAACTTAAAATAATTTCATTTACTTTTCTAAATGTCATCGCTATGTATTTAAGAGTCTTTTAACAATAGTGGTTTTTTTTGTTTTTTTTTTTTACCTTATTAATCAGTAGGCAATAGGCCAGTATTTGTCTTTTCTCCCTTGTAACAATTCTGTAATATCATATTGACCAAATTTTAGAGAAAAGGAAACTTAATAAGCAACCCAAGCCCACATGGCTGGTTATCAACAAAACTGAAATAAATCCCAGCTCCTCTTGAATCTAAAATCCCTACTTTTTCTCACTAATCTATCATGCTTATCTGTAACAACTGACCTTAAAGCAACATGATCAGAGTCCTGAGGACTGAAACTGCTGGAAGATCTCCAAGTCTGATTCTCTTAGCTAGTACTGACTCAATCCCACCAAAACATGTTTGAGATTGGAGGTAAACTGGGCTTTGTAACTCTGGATTAGGTCTCTGAACTGAATTCTGACAGTTATAAAAGTACCAGTTACTTATATATGGTGTAATGGAAAATTGTCAACCAGCAGAGAAGAAGAGAGTAGCAGAGTTAATGATACATTTTTAAAATGTATTGTAAACCAATGATAATCTATAATTTAATTGAGATTTGCTTTTTCCATTACTGAGAATAAGTATTTTCATTTTCTACATAACCATAGTTAGATAAGGACACAAATTACTGCTTGTTTTATGACTCCATATCATTGGTGGATCCCTGTCTGATTTGCTGTGATGATCAATACTTTTCACGAAGATGTATTTCCAGAAATGCAGTTCTTTATGAAGTTTCAAACCCATTAAACTAGTTCACTATTTACCTTTGTTTTGAACTTTCTCTTACATGTTAGTTTGCCATTTCCCCCAAATTTTAGTTTTATCCAATCTATAACTAAGAGAAATTACACAGAGGAAAAAAATGTAGAATAGCTGTAAGAAGCACTGGTTCTTGATATGATTTTTTAAAAACCCATTGGCTTGTTTTTACAAGAAAATTTTCAACTTATTATGCAGTGCTTCTCAAACTTCAGTATGTGTGAGATTTTAATTCAGTAAAGCTGGGATGGGGCCCAGGAGTTTGAATTTTTCACAAGCTTCCAGATGGCAGCAGGTGGATTGTTGGACCATACTGGAGAAACCTTTAATTGATTTTTCTATCATTTATATCCTAGAATGTGGCACAAAGTAGGATATTTAGTAAGAAATTATTAGAATGGATAATCAAAAGTGCTAATAGAAATAGGGCAGTTTGAGGTATCCAGTATTTTATTGTTTCAGCACTCAATGAGTAGTTGTCATGTACTGGATATTAACTATCTATCTATCATGTATATATGTATGTTTGTATGTATGTAAGTATATATGTATGAATGTATCTATCATTTATCAATCGATCTATCATCTATTTATCTATCTATAATCTATCTATCTATCTATCTAAGATAGATAAATCGGTATACAATTGACCCTTAAACAAGCTAGGGGGAAGATTTGCCGAACCCAGAATAGTGAGTAACCTATGAATAACTTTTGACTCCCCAAAACTTTAACTAAAACCTTAACTACTAATAGCCTACTGTTGACTGGAAGCCTTACAGATAACATAAACAATTGATTAACACATATTTTATGTGTTATATGTATTATATACTGTATTCTTACAACAAAGTAAGCCAGAGAAGAGAAAATATTAAGAAACTCATAGTAAAGAGAAAATACATTTGCAACACTGTACTATATTTACCAGTAATGTAAATTTATGTTCTTTTCACATGATGAAAAAACTTCACATATAAGTGAACCTGTGTAGTTCTAATCTGTGTTGTTATCTCTATTTCTATCTATACTTCTATCTATCTGTCTTTCTATCCCTCTATAAGTAGTAGGAAAAGTAGGAGAGGGAGGGATAGACAACAATCAGACATGTATGGAATTATAACTGGAATAAAGGCACTTCGTATATGCTCCATGCTTCCAAAGAGCTCTGTGAAGTCTAACAAAGGTGTGGGAAAGTAAAATATAATTCAAAGATAATATTTAATTGTTATTAAATTGATAAGTACACAGAAAAGTAACAATAAAAAATACAAAAATAACGTCTTGCCTCATATACTTGTTACATAGATGAGTTTTGTAAAAGTAAGTTGGTAAATAGTGAAAGGCAATATATATGCAAATAATTATAAATCTCTTCCCCCTTTATAGAGATAGGTAGGTCTGCCCAGTCCCATTCAGTATGTTAACCCCTGAGGGTAGCAAATTGCATATCTCTGTCTGATTTTTCATAGAAGGAGGCAAACGTTGCCTATTTTTGTGGCATAAAATCTGCAGGGCCTGGGGCTATATGTTAATGATTGTCTATCTGGGCTTTTAGAATATTTTCCCTTCTAGCTGTTGTAGCTATTAAATAATTGGTAGAGCTGCCAGAAGTAATAAAGACCCCTGTTCTGAGAAACCTGAGCATAGTTGATCTCTTTACCAAGCATGTAAAATGTATACTGTGGTAAAGCTACCCTTAAAAATTGCCTCACCATACCCTTATTATTTAAGCACTATAAATATATGTTATTAATACTCAGAATAGACAGCATGAACTTTTTTCTGGGATCCCAACAATATCCAAACTTTACATGGCAGTGAACTTTAGTAATACAAGTTCATGGAATATATAGGAAATTAGAAATTCAGTGATAAGTTACTAGGAGTTTTCTTTGACAAACATATATATATATGTTTATATATACACACATACATACACACATATACATATACACATATATATATGTGTGTGTGTGTGTGTGTGTGTGTGTGTACTTCCTTTAAGATATAGTAGTGTGTACTATGTAAATGATAACAATGAGAAGTAAACTTTAATCTTCTGTGTATTAACTAAAGGCTTATTTAGAATACACTAGTGGAGATATATTCAGCGTGGCATTGTCCACACAATGTGCCCAGTTCTAAAATTATTGTTTAACTTGATGATATATGTCTTCTTTTGAGAAAATAAGAAAAGCAGAAAATAAATTCATTTATCTTATAGTCAGTACCCTGAATTTTGAATTTAACGAGTGCTGAACAGAATCGGAGTTGAATATAACAGAACTAATGGTCTATTTTGAAAACCATCAGTCCCTTTTGTCCCATATCCTATAAATAAGTCACATTAAATTAATTCGTTGTTCTTGAATATTTTCCATGTAGATTTCACATTTCGAGACACTTTCTGGCGAGAATATTTTAGAAGCTTTTAATAGGAATATGTTGTAAAAATAAAACCAACCCAACTTAAAATGATAAGGGCCTGTTCAAAACACCACTGGCAGCACAAGCAGTGTTTACATCACACCATGGCAATCTACACAGAGCCACCAGCTGAGTCTGCTGCATGAAAAAGACACCTGGTTTAGGCATGCTCCACTTCAAACTTTAAATAAATGTATTAAAAAAATATAATACCTCTAAAAGCTGATAGCACCTTATAGTCTTCTTTTTCAAGGAGTTTAAAAATGTCTTAAGAAAGGGTGATGCCTATTTGGGATTTATGATTATTACTCATAAGCTTTATTGCTCATTCTGCTTTCACACTCAGCATCCACATCACATCCAACAGAAGGCATCCAGAGGCCGGCTCATCACTTCAAGTTGTTTTGATAATAATTTATCCCAGAGTCTGACTTCATTGTTCTGCATGCATTACATACAACTTCTCTGGAACATCAAACATATTTATTGATAGAAAATTGTGTCTTTATGAGTGTTTCTATAATGAAATAGGATGAGAGATGTGGAAAGTCACTGGCAGTTTCAGTTTAAGAGGTTCTCTTTAAGAAGAGAAAAATGGGAATGTTTTTATGAACATGAAATAAAACTCTAAAAATAGATGAAATGTTCTTCTAATATCTACTGTTCAATAATGTACAATCATATTGTCCTTTGTGAATGAAGAGGGCACTGTGGATTCTTTCTTGTTGCCAAAAGTGTCCATGTTTAGAAGGAATAAGCATTATACACCTCCTCCTTCATATAATCACAGCCTGGATAGTGGCTACTCTTATAGATATCGAGACTCCCTCTGTGGTTCTTAGTAGGGTACTGATTACTGGTTAAGTGAGAGGTTCTTTATCTTCCCCTGCACCCCAATCCCTGCCCTCCACAGCCACCAACACAAGGGAAACTGGGTCTTAAGTTTAATACTGTTGACAAGATAACCCTGCATCTCTGGAGTACTGGCTTGCAATAAAGACTATTACCTTGTTGGCCATCTACCATATCATTTTGCTGCCTACTAATGCATCGATCCTTTTTCCTTTTCTCTTTTAATTTGCATTTAGAAGAGCTAGGAACCTTACTTGGCAGAGCTAACTGATGACGTAGCTAATGATAAAGCAACATGTCATTACTTGAATCTCAAAAATTAGAAGGAAAGGAAGAGATAATAGTTTTTTTTTTTTTTTCCTAAAGCCGGAAACTTTTATTTTTCCTTAAAATTGTAAAAAAGGATTATCCCAAAGTGGGCTAGGTTATAGTTTTCAAATTTATGTCAAAAGGTCAAATTTGAAAACTATAGGGGGTACAAAAGAGTTAATTGGAAATAAAGACTGAAAAAGACAATAAGAGATATAATGACACTTGGAACACTGCAATTTTTTTTAATAGTATTTAATAAAATAAATAGTATTTTATTTTGCTTAGTTTAAAATTGGAAAAAATCAGATAGATACAACTCTTATGTAAAGAGTGATAGGGAGTCAAACCTCCCAGTGCCCTACCTAAGGATGAATATGGTTATCAAACTATCTTAGTGTGAAATAATAGGTTAATTAATAGATAAAAGTGTGATCTGACAGTTCTTGCTTTCAAGAAGCTCATAGTCTAATTGAATATAAGTATCCATATTATGTTCCGAAATATGTACACTCTTCTTTCTCTGCAGTTTTGTCATTAGGGCTGTGCTAGTATCAACATGTATATGTATTCAGCAGCTTCTGCTACTTAGAGCAGTGGTCCCCAAACTTTTGGACAAAAGGGACTAGGGTTCCTATGAGAATCTAATAGCCTGATAATCTGAGGTGGAGCTGACGTAGTTATGCTAGCGCTGGGGAGCGGCTGCAAATACAGATGAGGCTTCCTTAGCTTGCCCGCCACTCATCTCCTGCTGTGCTGCCTGATTCCTAACAGGTCACAGACTGGTACTAGTCCACAGCCTGGGGGTTGGGGACCCCTAATCTGGAGGACCTGGAGAATACCACACTAAGTAGGAAATCAGAAATTCCAAAATATTAGTTTATAGCTCTCAGACAATTGGAATTTTCTTTTAGAAAGACTATAAGCCAAAGAAAACCAAAGAAGTTTAATGATAATAACTCTACATTTTGAAAGCAAATTATCTCTCCATTTTTTCACCCCCCTTTCCACCTTTCCGTGTATGTATGTAATGATTCAGGTTGGATCAATCAAAATCACTAAATGTCAAAGCTGATAAAATCATCAAGACTAAGAATTCTTTTAGTTCAACCATCTTATATTCTGTTTGAAACATCCTCTCTAAATTTCGTTTCCTTGGGAATTTGGTTTTATTTACTTTTACTCCTTCCTTCCCTCCTTCCTTCCTTCCTTACTTACTTCCTTACTTACTTACTGACTTACTTCCTTCCTTCCTTCCTGGGCGCCTTGGTGAGGCTCCCTTTCTCATGCACTTGGGCTCCTCAGGTCAGCTCTCGCGGGGCCAGTGAGGATGGGGTGGGAGCAGGGAAGGGGGCAATGGCAAATATATCCTTTGCTCTACATATCTTTATAGTGGTCGCTTTATATTTCGTAATCAAGTATCTTGAAAGAATTGTTTTGCTCAGAGTTTATACCTCCTCAATTTTTGCATGTTAACCTTACTATAATCTGAAACTTACCTCCATCAGTTCACTTCTATCCATTAACCTCTGTGTTGCTGAAGCCAAAACACACATTTCTCATTCTCTTTCTAGGTTTCTCTGAGGCATTTCAATTCTGAAATCTTCTCTCTTTGCTTCCAGGATACTATTCTCTCACTTTTTTCTCTTTGGTAGAAAAAAGTATTTATGTATTCTTAGTTCCTTTTTAGAATTTTCTTTTCTTCTGTTTGTTCCCCAAATAGCAGTGTTTCCAGGATCTTCCCCAACTCCCTTCACTTTTCTTTCTATGCGTTCTCCTTGGGTAATTTCATTTACAGTCATGATCTCAAGTATAACATGGAAAGTTATGACTTCCAAATCTATATCTCCCACCTAAAACTCTCTCATGAATTTCAGAAGTATATAGTCAGTACCTACTTGATACTCACATTTGACTACCCAATGGGAATCCCACATAAATCATATCCCAAAGAGAACTTATGTCTTTATCTCTTTTTACTTCTTTCTGTGTCCTCTCTTATACAGCACAGTTGGCAAAGATTAGGATGATTTTCTTTTTCTTCCCACGCTCTCCACATCAAGATGGTTGATTCTACCTTTCTAATTAACATTTCTTCCACATCTCTTCTGCAGTCACTACTTTAGTCATGTTCTCACCTGGATTACTTGGCAAAGCAAATTCCTGATGTAGCTAATAATAAAACACCATGCCATCACTTGAATACTTTTTACTCTATAGCTATAGAGTAAAAATAAATCTGGATTAGAATCTAATTCCTAATAGCTGGAGGAATGCTCTAATTTTTCTAAATCTCAATTAGGTGTTAGTGTGATGATGAAGAGAAAGGACATATATTAAAAGCTTAGGACAGTGCCTATCATAAAAAAGGTATGTGAAAGTAGCTTTTCTTTATATTAAGAAAAAGTTGTTCTGCTTCTGGTATTGCCTGTTTCCAATCTATTCTTCAACCTTAATAAAGAATCATATTTCTAAACTAGTTAAGATTGTGAAACTCTTTTCTAACATTTTGGAAAATATCTAAATATCCTACCAAAGTGTAGAAGTTTCTCTTTCCATCCAAATCACTTAGCACCAGCTGTGCCCCACCCACCCCTTAAATGCAATGCTGAGCTCTAGTTTTACCAAAATATTTACTGTATCTCTGAAGTATTATGTTTCCTTGCCTTCACTTACCTTTGCATGGGTTTCTCCAATTCCCAGAACTCTCTTTCCTTCATTCAATTAAATATCTACTTTGTCTTCAGTATTCAACTCACACATCTGTACTAAGCTTTCCTTAACCTTCTGTTATTATATCTGTGGCTAGGACTCTCCTGTTTATTTTCATAACACCCTGTGTATACCTCAATCCTTATACTTTACATACTTCATTTCAATTATCTGTATTTTAATATGCCTTTCCCAGTACACTATCTTCTTATAGCTGAACCTCTAAAAGTACATTTTAATTAATAAAGCCATTTTGAATTAATTTTAAGATAAACTGGCTATGAGAAGCCTGATTCACCTTTCCAGTGAGCAGTTTATCCATTCTGGTTTTTCTTTCTCTGCAGATAAAGTCAGGAGCTTTGTATTTTAGCTAAACTTTCTCCACTAAGTAAGTTTGAGAAGTAAAAATGATAAAATTGCCAGATAAAGTGTGGTATTCTTTAAGATTAAGCTCAGTTTCACATAACAAGTACACCAAGATAAACAATGGCTCAAGTAAAACAACTTTTTTTTTTTAATCTCTTACATAAAAGATATCTGATAAAATCAGTCCAGGGCTAGTACTTTGGCTCCATATTCCTTAGGATCTCAGGTTTCTTCTTATTTTGTCACCATCCTTCACATGCTACTTCACAATCCAAGAGAATTGCTTCAGCTCCAATCATTACATCCTTATACTACCTAGCAGAAAAAAAGGGAGAGAGAAGTGTCCTATCCCTCCATTTAAGGACACTTTTATTTGTGTCTGATGACTAAAACTTTTTCTGCGATCATACACAATTGTAAGGAAGGCTTGAGAATGTGGTTTGCTAGCTAAATGGCAACATGCTCTGAAGAAATGATGTTCTTATTACTAAAGATTAGGCAGATTCTAGATATTTTTTTTAAATTTATTTTTATTTATTTATTTTTTTTTTTACACTACTGCACCTGGTCTTCCTAGGTGGTCTCCCATCCAAG
>NW_011888917.1:1709035-1732489 GCF_000151845.1 Pteropus vampyrus
CTTCACAATCCAAGAGAATTGCTTCAGCTCCAATCATTACATCCTTATACTACCCAGCAGAAAAAAAGGGAGAGAGAAGTGTCCTATCCCTCCATTTAAGGACACTTTTATTTGTGTCTGATGACTAAAACTTTTTCTGCAATCATACACAATTGTAAGGAAGGCTTGAGAATGTGGTTTGCTAGCTAAATGGCAACATGCTCTGAAGAAATGGTGTTCTTATTACTAAAGATTAGGAAGATTCTAGATATTTTTTTTAAATTTATTTTAGTATTATTTTTTTTATTTTTTACACTACTGCACCTGGTCTTCCTAGGTGGTCTCCCATCCAAGTACTAATCAGGCCCAACCCTGCTTAGCTTCCAAGATCAGACAGGATAGGGTTTCTTCAGTGTAGCATGGCTGTAGATGATAGTAAATATTTTTAACTAACCATTAATCTCTTCTGTTGGTATGTTTGAACCAGGAGTTTATAGAGTGATAGGAATCCATGGAAATGAAGTAACTGCTGAGCAGGAACAGTTGGTGTAGTGGTGTTGCGTGCAATTAAGCATCTTTCTCAACACCTCTGCATCTTGTCAGGAAGGGTGTTTATATTAGTAACAAGGTAGATTAATAGGTGCCAAGATAATAATAGTCATCTTAAATTTCCTGTCTGGCTTCTTAACTAATTGGGAATTTTTAATATAGCCATGTATCATCATGTATCCACAACAACTTTTGGGATTTCTTAAAAGATCTCTTGACTAACCTTAGTGGATGAGATCAGAAGACATGGCATAATGAATAAATGTAATTCTTATTAGAGATCTACTTGGATCTTAGAATCTACCTAGGATCTATGAGGAATCTTAGAAGGAAAGTAGACTTCTTGAAGTGAGCAACATTATATGTTTAGAAAATGGGAAACGATTCTAGGTAAACTGTCTAGTTTGTAGCTTATTTTGAACTAAATAGGATCACAGAAATTTCTAGATACAATAACAGGGAAAAGGTGCCTTCTCTTCTAGGATTATCAGATTTAACAAGTAAGAACACAGGTGTGTGTGTGTGTGTGTGTGTGTGTGTGTGTGTGTGTGTGTGTCCCATGCAATTTGGGGCATACCTGTAGTAAAAAAATATTATTTTTCTGAAATTCAAATTTAATTAGGCATCCTGTACATTATCTGACAACCCTATTCTACTCTAAGACCCTCAATTTTTTATTTAGATGTAGAATATCAATCTATCAGTATGGGGAAACCATGAAAGCTCAGATTGTGTTCTGTAATAACTATAGTATAATACCTTCTAGAAACAATTTAATTTTTGTCTAGATAACAAACCTATAATCATTCAAAAACAATGAAATATTCTTAGACATTTAGCTAAGTTTGGGCATGTTTATAAAACAAGATAGTTGTTACAAATACAGTGATAGTATTGAGATGACTGGTTTTGAAGCTCAAGCCATTCACTCAACCCTGAGTAAACTACTTTAAGTATAAGCTTTAGTTCTTTAAAATGTAAAATGAAGTACTACTTTGTAAATTTTTATGAAGATTAAATGAGATAATATTTGTGAAGAGCCTGGCACATAGATAGTTCGTGATAAGTAGTAGTTACATTTCTTGTAAGAAAATGATCTCTAGAACAATTTTCACTTTTAATTATAGAAAGCCAAGGTAGCAGTCTAGGTCCAATCAAGTTAAAGAGAGGCAGTATGATACAAATAATTATTAACTATAATAAACATAGCTATAAGCTATCAAGAAATTCTCTATGGTACCCTAAGACTGAGGGAGAGTGCTCAAGAAGGACAAACTTGGAAGGGATTTTGTGCTCTTTGGAGAAGATGTGGTTTGGCCTCTGGATAGCAGAGATGATCACTGGTTTGGCCAGGCTAGAACTGGTCTAGCACTGCTTTGCAGACAGCAGGCCACCCTCCATAGTGCATATGATGTGCAGGTAATGAGCAAATGGTGTCTGGGCGTGCAGTGGGAATCCAGGTGCCAGTGGGAGCAAAAGGCTTTCAGTGCTTGCTCTTTGAAGAAGGGCTGACTACTTGGTGGATGACTCTCCAGGATGCACGTACTTGCATACAGTCTACCTACATAGGGCTTGTCAGAGTTGTCCAGACTATCTACTGAAAGGTACTGCCCAAACAAGGCTGCAAGCTCAAAGGATCACATTCTGGGCGGGTGGCTACCGGGTAGTTCCTTACTAGATGTCTTCAAAAGACTCTCCTGGATCATGCTAGAAATTATAGAAAGCTCTACTTCCTGCAGTATCCCCACCCCGCTTCCTTCTAATGAGGAAACGTAATTTCTATTCGCTTTAAAGGAGAAATGCATAAACAAATTTGGTTATTTATCTCATTGAAGGGTGTTTTCAGAGCTGAGAGGCAATAAATTGATAACTGACACAGCAGATAATCCCTAACAAATACAGAGATAATGTAGAAATCACGGTGCTATAAATATGTGTGCAAATACTTGGTTCTGCTCTATAGCTTTTTCAGTTACAAAATTTTTATATGAAAAATTGGCTTATATAGGTGTAGAGTAACTTTAGCCTAATTTAAATATGAATACCCGTTAGCATCATGATAGCTATGCATATGCTGGAAAATAATTTAACGAATTACAAAATAGAACATCAAAGATATGCTATGGTCTATTGAATCAAAAATCTAGTTTTTGAAAACTGCCTAAATATAATTTACCTATCCAATGTCAGTTTAAAATTTGCACAATAGGCCATAATGACTTTTTAAAATCTCATGTAAATAATGACCCATTTAATATGTTTTGCTAAGAAATATATTTTAAATAGTCTATTATATTGCTTTGATATATTGTAAGAGAAGGCTCATTTTCCCCCATTTTCTAAAAATGTTTCTCAGAAAAAATGATAAAAGAAAAATTACTATGCTGAGCATGGTGCCAGAGGAAAACTGAGAATCCTTTAAAATATAAAATTAGTCAAACTGCTGACAATTGCTATATTATGGCAAAGTTACATGGTATTAGAATGAATCACAGTGGTTATCGGGCCAGCTTTACAACTAACCTCCTTGAATCCCAGGCAACCACATCCTCTCATTCCTCTAATTTAATTTCCCATGATAGTAGTAATTTTTATAAACAATTGATTATTACATCATGCCACATTGTGCTGAGTACTTTATATTTTCATCACATATTTTTTATTACAGCAACAAGGCATTATTATTTTCATTTTACAAATGAGGGAAGTGAGGAGAATTATTGAATTACTTGTTTAAGAGAATCATCTAAGAAGCAGAAGGGCTGGGATTTGAATAGTTGTCTGTCTGTCCCAAGCGCTCCTACTGTTTTTAGGCATGTTTCTAACTCCAGGCCCAAAGTAGTGATTTATACTTCATAATCAGAGATGTTAGACTTGACAGCACTACTTCTCAAACTTGCATGTACATACATATCACCTGAGGATTTTCATAAAATACAAGCTTTAATTTAGTAGGTCTGAATGAGACCCAAGATTCTAACAAGCTCTCATTTGATGCCCTTATTACTAGTCTATGAACTGTACTTAGCATAGAAAAATGTAAGAGAACAATGCAGTTGGAACAGATCAAAATAACTGGAATCCAAACAATGGGGGATCCAAATAACTAAGATTTCAGCTCTGCAGCTAACTTAATAGAAAAACAAAAGGTAAGTGGAAGGGATGAATTATAATTCCTGGGCTTGAAAATAAGAGAATTTGGAAGATCATACTTATTTTCAAGCCCATTCCTGGGCTTGAAAATAAGAGAATTTGGAAGATCAACATTATTTCATAATGTTGAAATAATGTTGAATTATTTCAACATTATGAAATCAACATTATTTCAACATTATGAAATAATTCACAAGGGCAAGGAAGGATCAATAATAGATGACATTCCTAACTCATCTTATGAGTCCAGCATTACCCTAATATCAAAACCAGACCAAGGAAATACAGGAAAACAAAAGTAAAGATCAATATTGCTCATGAACATAAATCAGTAATCCTCAAGAAAATATTGGCAAATCGAATCCAAAAAGTATTAAAAGAATTGTGCACTATAAGCAAGTAGGATTTACCCCAAGTATGCAAGGCTGGTTCAACATTTGAAAATCAATTAACATAATCCATCACATTATACTGATATATGATTACATCAGTAGATGCAGATAAAGCATTTGACAAAATCTAATACCCATTCATGATAAAACACTCATGGAAACTCAGAAAAGAGAAATTTTCTCAAATTAATTAAGACTATCTACAAAAACCTACAGCTAACATTAAAAGTAAGACACTTGAAGCTTTTCCACAAAGATCAGGTTAAAAGCAAGAATGACTCTTCTCACCACTGTTTTCCATATCATACTGAAAGTCCTTACTAGTGCATTATGGTAAGAAAGGAAAGTGAAAGGTATAACAGATTGGGAAGGAAGATGTAAAACTAACTGTCTTTGTTCCAAGATGACATGAAAATCAGAAAGAGTCAACAAAAACAAAACCCAAACCAAAACATCTTAGTAGTTAAGTGATTATAGCAAGGTTGTAGGATACAAGGTTAATATGCAAAAGTCAATCACTTTCCTATATAACAACAATAAACAATTGTAATTTAAAAAAATACAATACTATTTATATTACCACTCCCAAAATAGAATATTTAGGTATAAATCTAACAAAATAAGTACGAGATCTATGTGAGGGAAACTACAAATGAAATATAAGCATATGGCATTTTATTGTGATTCACTCTATTGTGCTTTACAAATGACATTGAATTTTTTACCAATTGAAGATTTGTGGCAACCTTCTATCAAGCAAGTCTATCTGTACCATTTTTCCAACAGCATTCGCTCACTTCCTGTCTCTGTGTCACATTTTGATAATTTTTGCAATATTTCAAACTTTTTCATTTTATATTTGTTATGGTGACCTCCTGTAATTAATGATCTTTGATGTTACTCGGGCAAGTTCTTCCACCGACAAAAAAGATTACGACTTACTAAAGGCTCAGGTGATCATTAGTATTTTTTAAGCAATAAAGTATTTCTAATTAAAGTTTATACATTTTTTTAGACATAATGCTATTGTGAACTTAATAGACTACAGAATAGTGTAAATATTCATTTTATATACATTAGAAAACCAAAAACAATGTTTGACTCACTTTATTGTGATATTTGCTTTATTGTAGTGGTCTGGAACTGAACCCTTAATATCTCTGAGGTATGCCTGTAATTTAAGAGATATTCTAGGTTTACAGCGAGGAAGGCTCAATATTGTCAAGATGTCAGTTTTTCCCAGCTTGATTTATAGATTCAATGCAATTCCAACCGAAATCCCTGCAAATTATTTTATGAATGTAAACAAAACTTTTCTAAAGTTTGTTTGGAGAGACAAAAGAATAACTAACACAATATCGAAGGAAAAGAACAAGTTTAGAGAACTGATGTTACCCAACTTCAAGACTTACTACTATAAATTACAGTAATTGAGACACTGTAGCATTGATGAAAGAATAGACAAATCAATGGAACAAAATAGAGAAACCAGAAATAGAGCCACATAAACATATTCAGTTGATCTTTGACAAAGAGTAAAGGCAATTCAAGGAAACAAAGATAGTCTTCTCAACAAAAGGTGCTTGAACAACTAGACATCCATATGCAAAACACATGAATCTAGACACAGACCTTACATCTTTCACAAAAATTAGCTCAAAATGAATCACAAATCTAAATGTAAAATGCAGAACTACGAAACTCCTAGATGATAGCATGAAGGAAAACTTAGATGACCTTGGGTATGATGATGTCTTTTTAGATATAACACCACAAGAACAATCCATGACATAAATAAAGCTGGACTTGATTAAAATTATAAATGTCTTCTCTGTGAAACAAAATGTCAATTGAATAAAAAGACAAGTTGCAGACTGAAGGAAAATATTTGTAAAAGATACATCTGATAAAGGATAGTTATCCAAAACATATAAAGAACTTCAAAAACACAAAAATAAGAAAACAACTTTATTAAAAAATGGGCCTAAAACCTTAACAGATACCTCATCAAAGATGACATACAAATGGCGAATAAACCTGAAAAAAAATGCCCCATATAGTATGTCATCAAATAAATTAAATTGAAACTAGATATCACTACGCAACTGTTACAATGCCAAAAACTGGAACACTGAGAACAGCAAATATTGGCTTAATGTGGAGTAACAGGGACTCTCATACATTGTTGGCAGGAATACAAAATGGTATAGCTACTTAGGTAATTTGATAGTTTTTTACAAAACAAAGAATACTATTACCATATGATCTAGTAATCACACTCCTTGGTATCTACCCAAAGGAGATGAAAACTTATGTCCATACAAAAACCTGAACGCCACTGTCTATAGCAGCTTTATTTATAATTGCCCAAACTTGGAAGTAACCAAGATATATTTAGGTGGGTGAAGGAATAAACTGTGGAGCATTCAGACAAAAGATTATTTGATGCTAAAAATAAATGAGCTATCAAGTCATGCAGAGACATGAAGGAACCTTAAATGTGCATTACTAAGTGAAAGAAGCCAATTTAGAAGGCTAGGTACTGCATAATTCTAACTATATGACATTTTGGAAAACACAAAACTATTGAGACAATAAAAAGTTGCCAGGGCTGTAGAGGGAAGCTAAATGGGGATGTTTTGTTGGGTGGGAGGCAGTGAAAATACCCTATGATAATATAATTATGGAAACACTGTATGTCATACATTTGTCCAAAGCAATAGAATGTAAACAACAAGAGTGAAACATAATGTCATCTACGGATGCAAAATTATTATGTAGGTTCATCCTTGGTAAAAAATATACCATTCTTGTGAGTGATGTTGATGATGGGGTAGAGGGCACATGCACAGAGCAGGGGCTGTATGAGAAATCTTTGTACATTCCTCTTAATTTTGCTCCGAATCTAAAACTGCTCTCTAAGAACAAAGTCTTTAAACTTCAAGTAGGAAAATAAATGACAAAAGAAATGATGCTTATCCATCTACCATACCCAGGAATAATGATCATGAAGACAATTATCATTAGATCTCAAGCCAAGTTTTTCTCAAGGTAGGAAAATGCTTAAAATACTAACATGATGATTTAATAACTAAAAAATAGCTTGTTAGATTTTAGTTATCACTAAGGTAATTAGTTACATTTATTGTCTGTGTAAATCTACTTATAAACATGTTAACCCTAAATTGTTTACATTTTACTTATTTACAGTTTTCAAATTTATTTAACATTATAAAATCAAATATTTATAATCTGAAGCCTAGCTAATCAAAGTGTAGGGCATGGACCAGAAGCATGAGCACCATCTGAGAGCTTGTTAGAAAGGCAAACCTCAGGCCCCAACCTAAATGCCAAAAAATAATGTAATTCTTATAGTAAAGTTTGAGAAGTATGGCCCTGCAGAAGTTCTGATTTTTAAACTATATTCAGTCATTGAAAGACCAAAGAAAAATATCTCTCAGTATTGTCGTTTTTTTCAATCCTCACTTTATTTATTTATTTATTTATTTATTCATTCATTCATTCATTCATTCATTCATTTATTTTTTTAGTTGAGGCACTCCTTGGTTACCCTCACAGATTGCAAGGACCTTGTCAGCTTACAATCTTTATTTTTTATTTTTTATGCCTACAGCATCTGGTCTTCCTAGGTGATCTCCCATCCAAGTACTAACCAGGCCTGACCCTGCTTAGCTTCTGAGATCAGACAGAATTGGGCTTGTTCAGGGTGGTATGACCATACACAGTATTGTATTTTAAAAGTATATTTAAACCAAATATGTTTCATGAAAAAAAGTAAAATGCCAAATATGTAATCACATAGTAGCAGTGTTTGTTTTCAGCAGCGTTTCTTATATCAACAGGAATTGAAGTAATCCAAGCAGAGGCTGCCCTTGAAATATAATTTATTTTTTTCCCCTTTGGCTTTCAAATTTGTTTTTCTCATCTTTCCATTTTTTTCTAAGTACTCTAGTGAAAAATTATGATAATTACTGTCTTGAGATAATTGGCTGAAGCAGATCATGGGTTATTTCATTAGCATCTTGACCGTTGAAGTAGAAAGAAAGCAAGTAAAACAGAAATACAATCATGAGAGAGGAAAAATCACTTCTTTAGTTTGTTTTGCTGTTGACTTGCCCTTTGAATTTTTACATCACACCTGCACTCTGGCCTCAGCAAAACAGCAGATGCAAACTGCAGATGGAGCCAATCTCAGTTGCAGACAGACACATCTGCCACTGATCACATGAGTCTCAATTTGAAAGATGGCCAGCAACAACCAGATTTGTGTCTTGGGATGGCAGAACACAGGGCATCTTTGATCAGTGAGGATACTTACAGGCTGTGCTCTTTTCGTTTGAGCACTTAACCAAGACTACCTTTACAACTTCATTTCAGAAAATTAAATACTATTGATTCCTCACACCACCCCCACACCCCGCCCCATAACTGGGTACAATTAAATACCCTTCTCCAAGTGCTAAAAAGGGAAAAATAATATTAGCTATATATGTATATTCAATTTTATTATATATTGCTATATATGTTTGCATATGTATCTATATTATGTTTATAAAATTTACCATAAATTATGCCTCTAAAAATTGTTGAAAAAAATCAACAGACGGGTATTTTTTCAATTTTGCTGTCAAAAATATGTGATACATTTAAGTTTTTGTGAAGATATGTAGCGTTTGGCAAGTCTTATGTATATGGAATTTTCTAAGGCAGATATTATTTTGCTAATTCAAAGTATATGTGTGTGTGAAAGGACATAATTCTAACATCTGAATGAGGCATAAATATATTTTGAAGTATAAGATCGACTAGGAATTAATATTCTGTAATCAAATGACTAAACTAACATTAATAATTTTATTCTTAAATAATTCTACTTCAGTCAATGAATATGCATGTATCAGACATTGAATGTATGTGTCAATGAATGTATAATTAATACGTGCATGTGCGCGTGCATATTCTGAAACAATGATTACTTAATGTACTATTGTTACTGTTTGAGTGAGATTTGAACTCCAGCATCGCCTCAGTGGCATGGGTGGGGTAATGACGCAGAAGTACAATGAGCATTTTTCCTCGGATCTTCCCCGCTGATGCAGCAAAAAATTACTGGTCAGCAAGATTTAGAAGAAGTAAGATTTATTAAAGGCACATTTTAGAAGGAGATGAGCCACACTAAGGAAATCTGCAGCCCTGTGGAATTTGAGAGGTGAAAAGATAAAAGAGTATACTCCAAGGGAGAAGCAAGTTCTCAGCAAAAAGGTCTGTAACCATACAGAAGTAGGAAGGTCTGTATTATATTTGGGCCGCAGTGGGTGATTACAAAGACATTCCTAGGTAATTGGCATGTGAAGTCATTTTGATTGACACTTGGCTGCCATATAACTCTGTCTAATGCATATGTACTTACCTAGAATTCAGTCTGTTATAATTAGATTCATGAACTTCCAGGCATAAACGTGGTATTTTAATGATGATATAACGAGGCCGAAGTTATGAGCAAGTTAGGGTAGTACTTTCTGTGCATGCATCTGTGGGCCAGATTAAACCAAATATAGGTTATGGCCCTCCCAGCCTTTGTCTCCCAGGATGCAAGAGGGATTCTTTAACTACCAATGGGGTATTCTTTAGGTGTTCTCTGGGCTGAGCCTCCAGTCCTTTGTTCTCCTGTCACTCAGGTCTGACTAGCTACTTAACGCTATGAGTAATATAATTACATAGCAAAATACTGTATACGCTGATGTTTCTATAGATATACACAGATAAATGAGACTAAGTATTTTGTACATTAGATTTTCTTTTAAATTACTAAAGCAACAATATTTCCAATTAAAAATAATGTTATTGAAATAGATATATTCAGCATTATCAGTAATCAAGTAACTAGAAATCAGAACAATTATATGCATTTACTTTCCTATGAAATTTATAAAAATTACAATGGTCAACCTAAATACTCAGTTTGCTGCTGGTGGAGCTATATGGATGGCATATAGGACAAAAGACTTGAATAGTTTGTGTTTTGATCTACATTTTCTCCTTTGCCATTAATAGGTCATAATTAAACAGTCAAATACTAACCATCTTTATGTACACAGATGTTTACTGAGGCATTTTGATGTTAGTGATAATCTGGAGACAACTTAAATATTCAGCAATAGAAATTATGGCACATCATGCAGTCGTTTTAAAAGGTACTTTGTAAAAACATTTAAAGACAGTGGAAAATGCTAACAATATTATATTAAATGAACCAAAAAATGACAAAATTTAAAATAGAATCTCAATTTCGAAATCACATGTTCAATTAATATCTTCTGAGTTGTTTTTTGGTTTGCTTTGGCAAATACTCGTCTAGGTATTTGAATATATTAATTAACAAAATAGAAGCCTCTGGTCTTCACATAGCTTATGTGTTAGCAGGAATAGGACTAATACCAAAATGTTCAAATCTTTTAATGGTAAATTCTTGATTGTAAGTAATTTTTATATTTTATTTGTACCTTTTAAAAATGTTTTCCAGTCACCTACACTGACAATTAATTCTTTTAATAATAACAAAAGTACAAATATTTAAAAATGCAAAAAATGTCAAAAAAATAATTATGCTATGTAAAATATTGCATAACTGATACTCTACTTAAAAATCTTAGACATAACCGTGGACTTTGGTTCTTTTCAGGTATCGAATCATTCCTCTACACCTTAAACTTCAGACAACACTTATACAATAATCTTTTACATTTCCCCCTCTTCCAAAAAAGCATACTTATTTCACTAATTTGTTCTAAAAAAATAACTAAATAATTAAATTTCAGTGAAAATATACTTAGTTGCAATTAATATGCAAATATGAATTTTTGGTCCTGGAATTGGTTTCTCTGGCTCAATTTAGCACTACAATTCTAGGTGATTATTTATCCATTGCAGGCAGTGCCTTGATAGTGCATATCCAGATCGAAATTTTTTGTGCTATAACTCAGTACTCGTTTACCTGCAACTGTAGCATCTATTTATGATTTTGTCATTTAACCAAATTATTTTTATACTTGCATGTGATTTTTTTAAATATGTTTAGTGACTGCATAATATTGTAGTTGTTCAGTTGCTAAATGGATAATTATTCTCATTTGCATCATGCCTATTATTATGATATTGAAGTAACCTACATTGTAAAACTTCTTGAAAGATTCCTAACCCATCTCTGCTAGGTTATACAATATAATTGTCAGGATTTGGCACATCTTTCCTAGGCATCTCCATGTCAGTGGTACCAAACACAAGTGCATACAGAGACTAGACTAACATGAATGAGTGGAGAAGGCTAGGAAGAAAGGAGCCAAGAGGCATTTGGATAATATATGCCCTGAATACAGGAGACAGCAGATATTCAGCTTCAGCTAATTTTGCCAATCAGGAGTAATAGCCTAATTTTTATGACCTTTAAATAAATTAGAAATCTACTTCTTTTTTTTTATTTCTGTTCTTTAATTTCCCCCACCCCTACTTCCACCACTGACCTATGGATGTTGCTGTTTTCCCCTTAAGAACTGAATCTCTGAAGGCAGAGCATCTCCTGCCACATGCTCACAGTGCACACCTGGCACCCCCGGTGCACTGGCACACCTGAGGAGCCGGTGCCCGGTGCACCTTGGGTATGGTCCTTGGCTCCACCTGGGGTGCGAACCCAGGACTGTCTGCATGTAAAGCAGATGTGCTAAACACTACACTATGGAGCCACCCCAGAAATCTACTTCTCAAATATAAAATCTGTCACTCAAAAACAAACAAACAAACAAACAAACAAACAAACAAATAATAAATGCTGAGCTGACCAAATGCAACACTCCAGTCAACTGGATTCAGTTTACCACAGGGAGAGTTCAAACTTATGAAACTTGCAAATTTTCACCTATTATACCCTTCTTGACATTGGATTTTGTTTTTGTTTTTGTTTCTGTTATTGTTTTTTTAGGAAGCATAGGGAAAATTTTTAAAGAAGATTTAGAATTTCTATGTGGGTATGTAGAAATACCTTTGGCTTGAATTGTCAGGTTTATTGATGTTCAATCAGATAATTCTGTTTTAAGTTTATAATTTTAAAAAGTGTGCTTGCTTTTAAAATTATCAGTCTTTTTATAACTTTGATTGTAAATCAGTGTAGGTACATAAATGTCATGGATACTTGCTAAAAGAATATAGGGAAATTAAGTATATATGCATAAATCGCATGCTGAATTTCTTTGCTTCTTAAGCAGTGCATACTCTTAGATTTACAATGTGATTTTAAAAGAAAATGCAGTGTATAATAAACCTTGAATTTGGAATGCTAGGTATAATCACAATGTCTTAGCATCTCAAAAGTAGATAGGGAAAATAAAGAACCAGAACAAAATTAAGCCATTTTTCCTTTTCAGAACCAAATATAAACAACAACAACAAAAAGTTCTAGTGACCATAAACCTGAGGCAGCAAGTCATGGAAGAAGGTTAATTCTTGGAGAATAATGTTTAGAATCAGCGACCAAGGCATCAAACAAACTCTATTGAATTTAATAGATCTAAAACTCTTAATAAAGCATTGGGCAAGAAATCGTAGGGCTAGTTACTGTCAGCTCATTTGCCACAGCCATCACCAGAGGACGGGGATGAAATTCTCAGTAGGCACAAAAGCAAAAACACAGAAATTGAAAGAATTTCATATCATTAACAATGTGAAGCAGCATTTGCTCATCTCAGCAGCCTCAAAGATAATGATTTGTTTTTGTACATGTCTATATTCTATCCACTGAATACTTATGTGGGTTAAAGTGGTGTTCCAATAGTCTTCTTCCAGGGATACCTCTGGAAAAGGTTACTTTATGGAAAAAAAGAGATGTTGATAGATGTAATCCTTGATTTTAGAACTCACCCAGCTTTAAGAATGGAAAGGTGTCCCCTACTGGACAGCCTTGATTCAAAGACTTCAGTACAATATTTAGATAAAAGTTTAATGAAGAAGTAGGGCTGAAGTTAAATACTATGCTCCAGATGCTTTAAAATTGTATGTAATACCTAATTTATCAAAATTTATATTAAAGATTATTTAATTTAATATAATATCAACAATAATAGTAATTAACCCTTTGTAAGGACCACCCAGGAAATATATAGTGTACTTCACATGAATTAACTAACTTAATCATTATGTCAATCTAGGAGGTAGCTACTGTTATGACTTCTATTCTTTAGATATGAAAAGATAGATTAAGCTGGAATTTGAACTTGATCAGTCTGATTCTGAGTCTCATAATGGATAGATGTTTTGCCTGGTAAGCAATGGAATCTGATTCTAACCTCTATTTAATACAGGTCTAATGATCTTCAAAATAGAAACTGTTTTCATTCTGCCAGGCTGACTTTTATATAAATGAGGGATCTGCAGGGTGCAAATGATGAATAGAAATCCTGAAAATTCATTCTCTTGAAGACTAGGAATGTATATTTGCACTGGGAATATATATTTACCCTATTTTGATAACAATCAATAAAGCATACTGCAAGAAACTTTCCCATTGCAGGAAAAGGCTCTTGACAAAGTATTTTGATGTTTCTTAGAGCAACGTTAACTAGGAGACCTCTTTGGTGGTTTTTTGTTTGTTTGTTTATTTGTTTTGTTTTCTCAATAGCTACCCACCTGCCACTATAAGAATGGAAAAACAATTTTCCCTCTACCATTCTCGATTCTTGGCTGAGATCTCCCTGTAATAAAAAACAGATTAGCTGTAGAAAAAAATAAGTTTAATAATATGTATATCTCTTGATACATGAGTGACACCTAGGAAAACTGAGTAACTCCTTGAAATGGCCCAAGACATCACCTTACGTACCATTTATCAACTAAAGACCAAAAAAGATATAGTGTGGGGAGTCAATTATGTTATGGATGTTATCAAAGTGTGGAGGAGGTGGAAATCCTCCCCTTCCCCTCTTGGTTCTTATGGCTGGTCAAATAATTAACATAAGGCAGATTAGTGGAAGACAATCAAATTTAATGCGCATGTTACTGGTCCAAAGTCCATGTGACTGATGCTTCAAAATGCCAAAATTCAGAACAACATAGTCTGGAGTAAGGATAAGTGTATAGATCAAGAAAGTGTCAACTGAGAAGGTGGGAGTCCTACTGATACCTCAAATTCATCTTCTAAAAGTATAGCATTCAGGCTTCTGTTGTGTCAATAGATGGGGAAGTAGGAGGAGCAAGAGGTGATTGAACACTGCAGACATCTGGGCACCAGCTGGAGTTCTAGGAAGACCGTGAAACTTTGGTCTCAGTCCATTAACTCCAGTTGATTTGATTTCGGTCATGAAATCCCATCTCTTTGGGAGAGACACCTTCCCACAAGGGGCTGTTTTTGTAATGGTTAGTATGTGTAATGGTTAGTATGTGTATGTGCAAGAACACAGCAGGCGTAAACAGGATGGAGTCAGAAAGTGAGCATTTCTCTCTGTTACACAGAAGCACAGGTAATTCACATAAACATAAAGAATCCCAAAGATAGGCAAAAGGAGGAATATATATCAACTGGATTAAGAAGGAGGTGGGTATCTGGGACTTCAGAAGGATATAAGGCAATTCTCAAGATGAAGAGAGTTAATGTTTAGTAAACAAGTATTGGCTGGACCATCTAGAGACAATGGGACATAGATCTGAAAAGGGGCTTGCTAGGTTCTTCCCTGTCTACTGTGGCTAGTTTAGATTAAAATATAGTTATCTACAGCGGGACTCCCCAGCCTCCAGGCCACAGACCTGTACAGGTTCCTGGCCTGTTAGGAACTGCGCCTGTTAGGAAGCGGGCCGCACAGCAGGAGGTGAGTGCAGGCCAGAGTGAAGCCTCATCTGTATTTGCAGCAGCTCCCAGGCTCTAGCATCACTGCCTCAGCTCCACCTCAGACCTTTAGAATCTGCACCCTTCCCTGATGCCAATAAGGTTAGAGACTGCTAACCTGTGGTAATCGCTCCTTCCTAGAATATGCCTTCTCTCTTAAATGTTTTTCTAGTTTGAGTGAAGGTGAAAAAAATTTCTTCTTGAACCTTCTGGTCCTTAAAAATAACTAATTTAAAATAATATTCCAAAGAGGCCTATTTGAGTATAGCAAACTCTGCTTCCCTTCAACAGTAAATTGGTGGTTATGCAGATTTAAGTCTTTGCTTTCTTTGTAGGACAGTTTCTAGAGATTTACAGCCATCCTCTTCTTCCTGATACTGAGAGGGAGACATCCTTACAAATAGAGATTTGCCTTATAAAAGTAAATCTTTACAAAAGAGATGGTTGGGTTTTAGAGTGCTCCCGTATCTGCTGTTTATTAAAAATAATCGGCCAGGATAATTTTTATGCCAAAGAGGTATGTTTAGAGGCAACAAATTCTGCTCCCATTTACCACCTTTCCTTGGTCAACTTTGCAGCTTTTTTGGGTCAAGCCTTTGGAATCTATCAAGAAAGATACCAAAACACAGTCACCAATGCAATTTTTCTAATTAGCAATCTATTCTATGTATGTAGACACAAATTTGCAGAAACCTCTGGGGTTTTAAATCTTCTCTTCTCAGGCATTTCAAGTTTACATCTTTTTCAGTCTCTTTAGATAGACTAGGGCTAGGGGGTAAAAAAAGACATATGAACTTTGATTCTTTTGTTTCTTAAGGGAAGCCTGACACTGTGGTCAGAATTCAAACTATTAAATCCCAGCTCACCATAGCAGTCTGGCCTTGACCTAGTTTTTTTTATTTGTAGAATAGAGGTTGTTAAAAAACAAAATTCAACCAAGTAAATTTCAAGAGCTAATTAGCTTTATTAAGCATCACATAAATAGGGCAGCGTCTTTTCCAGCCACTGGAAGGGCGCTCCTAGGACTTTTACAAATGGAAGGTTTTTATAGAAAGATGGGTAGGGCAAGAGAGCTATGAACAACAGTAAAGAAAGGTTTGATTTTGGGGTAGGACACCTTTCCTTTGGAGGAAGGAAAATGGGAAGGGTTTTTATTATACGGATTGCCTCTTCTTTCTATGGAGTTTAGAAACTGGCCCAAATGAGATATTATGTTACAAGTGCTTGACCAGAAAATTCTAGATTGGTTGATTAAAATTAAGTTTTGGAAAGAGGTTAAAACTGCTCTTAGATCAGCCATTAAATCTAGGTGTAGCATCATGGGATTTTAATGGGAGTGATGTCATTTTGGGCTTGTGGTTTTCTAGCAAGGTATTAATGATTTCTGTTTCTTAAATTTATTTTGAGAATAAACAGCAAAATTCATGTAGCATAGTGTCCAGTGCATAATATGAACTAAAAATTCTGAATATGATTTTCTCTACAGTTTATTATTTAAAGAGCCATAAGTAAAAATAGAAATGCCCAACAATCATTATAGATTCCAGTGTGATTGAATTACTTGTGATTTGTTCAATTTCTCTTCTAAATCACTAAAATTATATTGCTACTCTTCTAATCTTCACCTTCACAGGGCTTTAATGTGCATACATAAATAACCCGTTACACTCAGTCTGTATAAAGGGCGTTATCAGCCATGTGTTTTGCATTGAGGAGTTTTCATTTGAGGGTAAATTCCTCTGAATTATGGTGCTGTATATGGCAGAAACACATCATTTTTATAGCAGTGCTGGGAAGTTGGATTTCTCTACCAAAATGAGCTTTTCAGATAGCTTCATCTGCCTTAACCATTGAAGAAGAACACTTTTCTCAAAAGTATAGCCTGCGGGCCTGTGCTTGGAGAATACTCAGACATCATCTGTGTGTGCTTGATGATCAGTTATTGTCTTGGGCCTTAAGAAATTTTTTTGTCTGTCTCAATCTACTGTTTTAGTAAGGTCTTCAGATGTTTTTCTGATGTCAGACAGCCTTTTTTAGGGTCTTGTGTTACCCCCAGGTGGTAGATAAACTTGTAATAGAGGGCCCTTTTGCTGTGTAAAACTTCAGAGTATTAGAGGTTTTTTTTTTCCCCCCCAGATTTTTATGATCAGAGAATCTTTTGCTTAACATAGATTTATAGCTATTTTTTTCTAAAATTGACAGACATTGTCAGAAGCATAACTTCTCAAATACCAGAAGATCTGCCTACTGGCCATGTGATACAACATTGCAGTAATGGAGGATACAGGGCTAGACAGGGATAAAGGGAGCAAATACCTGAAAGTTATTTGTAGTTTAAAAAAAATCATTCTATCATGCAATAAGCTTTAAAGAAATTGCTGTCACATTGAGACCAAACTAATTATAATGAGATAGAACCAGATAACGTGCTTTGATTTTAGAATCAAATTCAAGAAATAGCTTTAGGTTCTTTTTTAAATGACATCTCCATTGATAAAGGATGTAAAATTTTTCAAAACTATTAGCTAATCGTTTAATAGTAAATTTGACCAAGTGTAATGGCATCTACATTTTCTTATTAGAGTGCTTATGGTTATCTACATAGCAAATGTCAAATTGGGGATTTATATGCCATTTATACTATGTTATATCTAGGAAAATTCATTCTGGTTGACATGGAAAACCTTTTTAAAAGAGACTCATGGAACAGTTTTAGATGCCTTTCTATAGTACCAAAAAGTGTTAAGTATAATAACAGATTCCTTTTTAGCATAAGTTATTTAAATAGACAGCTGAGCCATTGTAGTGAGAAACAGTCAGGCAGCAGCTTAGTTTTGCACTTTGGCCTTTACTTACAACATAAAGGAGTCTCATTATGACAAGCCCCATTATGGTAGGGAATCTGTCTAATGCAGCTCATTCTTGCATCTAATCCAAGGAGCTTTAATTACTAGAATCATTAATCTCACTAATAATAATAACTAACATTTGAAGGACTTTGAAATTTATGAAGGGTTTTCACATATAGTTCCTACCCTTATATTCTTGCCCTAACTTTTCAGTTATTCTCCCTATCTCTGATCTCAGCTCCTTCAAGTTTATTCTCTATATTAATGTTCAAAAACACAAATTTCATCATAAATTTGAATAATTATACATCTGCAGTGGTTCCTTATTTCCTGTGGGTAGTCTAAATCATTAGCAAAACACACAGGATAGAAAACATTGGTCGTGAGGAACCAGGTATTTTATAATGCACACAGGCGCGCGCGCGCACACACACACACACACAAATAAACTAAAATTTTATCTTAAAAGTGACAATATAAGGGGAACAGATGCTGCAAATCTTTGCTAGACTTTTTTCTAGCTTATTTTTTCATGTGAAGAATTCACAGATTCCAATGATATAGATGAAGCAAGTTAGGAACCAGAAAGTTCTAAGAGAAATTTTTATATTTTCCATATATAGTAAACATTTTCTTCAATTGTAGCATAGTGGATTTATACATAATAGACACTCAAAAAACATTTTTTAAATTTTACTTTATTTCAGTGTAGAAAGTATTGTCTTATAACACTTTGTTTAATGCAGAATTGCCACAAAGGCTCAGGATGATGATATAGTAAGGGTCCAGTGTATAAATTATGCATAAATACTGGGCAAAAGGGAAGGAAATGTTTCGTTAGATGAAAATAGAATGCTGTGCAGGTTCCATTCAAATACATTTAAAAGAAAAACACAATCTGAATTTATGAGCATACGTTTCAGAATTGAAAATAAGCTTTGGCCCATTAGATTTTCCCTAATTACTATCAGGGACGGCCTCTTATTGAAATAAGATTGTTAAGTTTATAAGAAAGTCACAATCTACCTCTCTTTATAAACGTTTATTTATTTTTTTTTTAGTTTCTTTTGAAATCTACATTTTTCTGTGAATTATGAGTATTTATTGATCACCAAGTGTTCTCTTAGGCTATGTTTTTTGCCATTGTTGTTTTTGTTTTCATTTTGTTTTGTTTCATTTTGTTTTAGTACACTGAAGAACTACAGAACATGGAATTAAAGACCAGAAATGTAAATATATATTTCCATGAAAATGACTCATTTTTGACTTGTCAAACATATTGAAAATTTATCACTCTTACATATAAACATGATTTAAAGTTCTAAATATAATAAGCACTGAAAAAAGGAGACATGTTTTGAGAAAATAAAGGATTCTAGTAGTGGTGATTATAAGCAGGACCAGTACAAAATATACAGTTCAGAGAATGCTTTGTAGAATATAATGAATTTCCATATTTCTTTTTAGCATTGAGAAGACTTCTTATACTAAATGTTGGAACATCTTTCTTTAACAGAAAACATTAATTCCAAAACATATAAATACATAAATTTATTATAGTCAGAAGTAAAATTATACTAATTTCTCTTATTTTATACACAAATCATTTAGATTACAAAGGCCAAACATTCCTTTTACAAAATCTAAATATATCCTTGCTTAAATTGAATCTTAACTGATTTTGATATTTGGGATTTGATTTTTAAGGTTGTTCCTATTATATTTTAATAAATTAAAAGAAATGCACTTAAATTTGTTCAATGGATTAATTCTGATTAAATAATACTGAATGGACTGAGTGTATTTAGATTGCTTAATCAAGGCCTTATACCTACAACTGAGGATTTGTTACTGAGATGATGATGTCACCGCTGGGGTGATGTGAAATCCGGGGTTGCCCCAGCAGGCGTCGGGGAGGAGGAAAAGATTGGTGGTGTTGTATGTTGTCCCTCAGTTCTTCCCCACCAATGCAGCAAAGAATTACAAGTCAGCAAGATTTAGAAAATGTAAGATTTATTGAAAGCACATTTTAGGAGATGGGCCATGCTAGGGAAGGCTGCAGCCCTGCGAATTTTAGAAAGTAAAGAGATGAGATGGTATGCCCCAAAGGGAGCAATGGGTTTGCAGCCAACAAGAGCTGTAACAATGCAGAATTTGGAAGATCTGTTTATATTTGGGCCATGATGGGAGGTCCCAGATGATCCAAACGTGAGGTCACCTTGACTGACAGTTGGCTGCTGTATAATGCTTCACATATCGTGCATGTGCTTGTCTAGAATTCTATCTGTTATAACTAGATTCATGAACTTCCAGGTATAGTCATGATATTATAATGATGGTATAATGAACATTAGATTATGGGCAAATTAAGGTAGTACTTTCTGTGCATACGTTTGTAAGTGGTTTAGCCAGCAACCATTTTGGCCTTTGTGCTCTAGGATTAGGGATAATTTATAACCCTAAAAGGGAGGTGTTCCTGGGATGTCCTTAAGGAAGGTCTTCAAAGAAGGTTTTTATGGTTACAGAGCTGGGCCTTTGCTCCAGTAGCTCATACCTGATTAACTACCTATCAGTGGTGCATATTTATGTGTTCATCAACTAGTATAGTTCTTTTACTTCAGTGCTAATGAATGAAAAACTGGGGACTAACTCTTAAGTACACTTTTATGTTTCCCTTTAAAAAAATGAAATTTAGAGATTAGGCAAAATTATATAAACCAAACTAATGCTATCCAATTTTCAATTAAAAGAGTTTGCAGCAATAATTCAATAAAATAACTAAAATTTATCTCATTCATTCATTGCCTCTTCTAATTTTCCTTTAACCAGACATTTGCAACCTTTTAACCTTAATCATTGTGATCATTAAGTTCAGTCATTAATTATTTCTTTAAGGGAGTTAATCTATTTTTTCCCTACTCTTATTCTCATATATTTTGTAACACTAGCTAATCTTCCAAAATATAGTAGCCAGTTTGAGAACCTTTAGAAAAATCATTTTCTCCAGGACAACACAAGTTATTATTCAATCTATTTAGAACTTTATAATGAGTGCATCCTTATTGATTCACATAAGGATAGATTAGGGAAAGAGATATAAACTAGGAATGGTTGATTGGCATTATAGGTCTTCATTATGAAAAGGGAGGGGGAAAACAGGGGGAAAGCAGTTTTCCTCAATTAAGTAATACTTCAAAGATTATCCAGAGAACATTAAGATACATGTCAGGGAAGACTCCATCATAGCAAAGAATTATTGTATGTAGATCTTTTGTAATAATGAGAAAATTGCAGGTACACATTATCAATAAAGAAAAAATAGGAACAGGATGTAGCATGAGTTTGCATATATATTATCTAATTTTATTTCTAAAACAATCTTTTGAGGCAGGAGTTACAGTTCTCGTTTTAGATATAAATAAGTGGAGCAATGTAATATTACAAAAAAAAATTATAATTGTTTAGAATGACTAATGGCTATATTTTACCATGTACTTAACATTTTCTAGATTTGTTTTTAATGGTCATTGTTTTAAATATAGAAATTTAATATATTGGCAAGGTCAGTAATTGTGGTCACATTCAGTATTTCTAAGTCCGTTTTCTCTTTAAGTTGAAAATGGCTGAAATTTAAGAAGAGAAAAACAGCATTATTTATATTATTAATTTTTCACTTATATTTCTCGAATTGAAAGTAAATATTAACACATGTAGTAGTGCAGTCTTTTCTAAAAAGTCTAACTCCCACAATTATTGATAATAACAAAGAATAAAAGAAGGAAGTGGACAATGTTATCTAGCAGTTTTATTGAAAAACGAAGCATTGAAAATATCCATCTGTTTTATTTTAGAACATGATCTGTTAAGAGTCTGATGAAAGCAATAGATTATCTCCCCAGAAAAAAATTTATATGCATATATTTATTAATCCCCCAATCTTTAATCAATTAAAACTACTTTTATGTATGTGGTGGTATGCAATATAGAATCCACAGATTTATGACAACAAGAGATTCTATAATTATTTATGATGTACAACGTTCATACTCACTCCCAGGACTCCACTATTTGTTTTTCCTAACACTTTTTACTGTCTAATATACTACATAATTTACTCGTGTTATAATTAGTGTTTATTGTCTGTTCCACCTGCTGTAGTGCAGCTTCCACCAGGGCGATGATCTTTGTTCTATTTAACAGTGCATCCAAAACAGTTCCTGACACAAAGCAGTCCCTCATTATTTCCTGAGCCAATAAATAGATTTATGATGACCGGATAGCTTGTATTAAAAATAGGGTCTGACTTCTGAACTAGGATTTTGCCAATGAATTGCTGATCTAAATATCCCTAACTCCATCCTTTCAAAAGTAATAGATAATGTATGCTTAATTATTTATAATGAAATAGTGAATCTGTGATTTTACAATAACCATATGCTATTATTTATATGACTCCTCATAATAAAAGGAAAATTTTAATCAAAAGCAATTGTAACTCAGATATTATAGCAAGTAAATTATTAAATTCTGAATCACATATACATGCAAAATTGCATTTTTTTTTCTCAATGTATTTACTTTGGGTGATAACCATGTTTTATCTTTGTTAGCTCTGTTGATAGGTTTTTATTCTTTTTTGTTGTTTTTTGTTTTCCAGCACTGTGTTCCTTCTCTCATATTTTGAGGCCATTCCTCAATTAAAAAATCCAGGTTTTATTACGAATAGATAGTTTTAGCTATACCATGAAATATACAAGTGGGAAAAAAATAGTCTGTAACATTATTAGCTGATATATCTTCATCACAGCTACTATTTGAAAGACAACTGATAAAATGTGAGTAGATTGTTCAGATTTTGTGAAGAAAAGAAAAAATGTTCTTACACTTAGGCACTATTCATTAAATTTTAGTACAAAGGGGATATAAATAGATGGATGGGTGGGTGGGTGAGTGGGTGGATGGATGGATGGATGGATGGATGGATGGATAGATAGATAGATAGATAGATAGATAGATAGATAGATAAACAGACAGACAGACAGACAGACAGACAGACAGACAGATAGCTGGGTGGCTGGATGATAGATAAAGTTTTCAGCCAATGAAAAACAGAAGAATGGACAGTTCTGCTATAATTGATATAGAATACTAGCCATGTCTGTGAGACTCGCCCCAAAGATAAGCAGGAAAGAAAGAATAGTTAAAGGGAGCCCGTCATAGAGTTGGTATTTCTTGTAGGTAAGAGCTGCTTAGTTGTCAGATAGGAGGAAGCAAGCCAATGTCAAAGCTATGTTCATCACTCCTTCCTCTACAATGACACAGATTCTGTTAGACACTTCTCACATTGAAACAAATAACTCTCTTTACATGGCAGTGTGCCAGAATAGAACATTTATTCTCCATAGTATGCCTAATTCTTAAAATAGGAGCTGACTGGCAGAGAATGAAAGGAAAAAAATGAATGAATGGATGAATGAATGAATAATAATCTATGAGTGGTAACTGCAGAAGAAGACAGTTTATTATGACTATCTTTTCATTGTTCAGAAAAGGAACATACTGGGGTATAAGTTTCCTACCTTAACTTGTCAGATATACTCTCCTACCATTATTCAGTTGCAAGTTAAATTGCTACAGAAGATAT
>NW_011888917.1:1733574-1740960 GCF_000151845.1 Pteropus vampyrus
ATAGAATCCACAGATTTATGACAACAAGAGATTCTATAATTATTTATGATGTACAACGTTCATACTCACTCCCAGGACTCCACTATTTGTTTTTCCTAACACTTTTTACTGTCTAATATACTACATAATTTACTCGTGTTATAATTAGTGTTTATTGTCTGTTCCACCTGCTGTAGTGCAGCTTCCACCAGGGTGATGATCTTTGTTCTATTCAACAGTGCATCCAAAACAGTTCCTGACACAAAGCAGTCCCTCATTATTTCCTGAGCCAATAAATAGATTTATGATGACCGGATAGCTTGTATTAAGAATAGGGTCTGACTTCTGAACTAGGATTTTGCCAATGAATTGCTGATCTAAATATCCCTAACTCCATCCTTTCAAAAGTAATTGATAATGTATGCTTAATTATTTATAATGAAATAGTGAATCTGTGATTTTACAATAACCATATGCTATTATTTATATGACTCCTCATAATAAAAGGAAAATTTTAATCAAAAGCAATTGTAACTCAGATATTATAGCAAGTAAATTATTAAATTCTGAATCACATATACATGCAAAATTGCATTTTTTTTTCTCAATGTATTTACTTTGGGTGATAACCATGTTTTATCTTTGTTAGCTCTGTTGATAGGTTTTTATTCTTTTTTGTTGTTTTTTGTTTTCCAGCACTGTGTTCCTTCTCTCATATTTTGAGGCCATTCCTCAATTAAAAAATCCAGGTTTTATTACGAATAGATAGTTTTAGCTATACCATGAAATATACAAGTGGGAAAAAAATAGTCTGTAACATTATTAGCTGATATATCTTCATCACAGCTACTATTTGAAAGACAACTGATAAAATGTGAGTAGATTGTTCAGATTTTGTGAAGAAAAGAAAAAATGTTCTTACACTTAGGCACTATTCATTAAATTTTAGTACAAAGGGGATATAAATAGATGGATGGGTGGGTGGGTGAGTGGGTGGATGGATGGATGGATGGATGGATGGATGGATAGATAGATAGATAGATAGATAGATAGATAGATAGATAAACAGACAGACAGACAGACAGACAGACAGACAGACAGATAGCTGGGTGGCTGGATGATAGATAAAGTTTTCAGCCAATGAAAAACAGAAGAATGGACAGTTCTGCTATAATTGATATAGAATACTAGCCATGTCTGTGAGACTCGCCCCAAAGATAAGCAGGAAAGAAAGAATAGTTAAAGGGAGCCCGTCATAGAGTTGGTATTTCTTGTAGGTAAGAGCTGCTTAGTTGTCAGATAGGAGGAAGCAAGCCAATGTCAAAGCTATGTTCATCACTCCTTCCTCTACAATGACACAGATTCTGTTAGACACTTCTCACATTGAAACAAATAACTCTCTTTACATGGCAGTGTGCCAGAATAGAACATTTATTCTCCATAGTATGCCTAATTCTTAAAATAGGAGCTGACTGGCAGAGAATGAAAGGAAAAAAATGAATGAATGGATGAATGAATGAATAATAATCTATGAGTGGTAACTGCAGAAGAAGACAGTTTATTATGACTATCTTTTCATTGTTCAGAAAAGGAACATACTGGGGTATAAGTTTCCTACCTTAACTTGTCAGATATACTCTCCTACCATTATTCAGTTGCAAGTTAAATTGCTACAGAAGATATCATTACCTTCTCTAATTCGTGTTGTAAAGACTTAGCTAGAGAGTCCCCTTGTTTCCATGCTTTCTCATACCTCTTTAATACCATTTTTTTTTACTTGATTAGTCTGTGTATCTTGCATACATGTGAACACAGCATAAGAACTGTCCCCAACTGACAAACTTCAATTTTCCAAAAACTCATCTTGAGCTCATCTACTTGGACTCAGAATGCATTTTACATATTATCAAAGAAGCAAGCCTAGAGCGCAAAGAGAATAATTTGGAGGCAATTGAAATATTAACAATGTTAAATAATTCTGTTCATTAATAGAACATATATCTCCATTTCTTCCAGTCTTCCTTAATATCTTTTAACAGAGTTTTACAATTTTCTTCATAAGGTCTAAAATATTCTATGTCCAATTAACAACTAGATATCTTACAGTATTTTTTTTCTTTTGTAAATGATAGCATATATTCTGTCATATTTTCCAGCTTATTGTATCTAGTGTAGGGAAAGGTGCTCATGTTTTCAAGTTTACAGAAGGTCTAGAAATGCTGATTATAACAATTGAAATTATAGAAATATGGGTAAAAGCATAGCCAATGAAATCCAAAAAGAAAAAATAGCAAATTAGAAGACAGATTTAGGGAAATCACTCAGAATGAAATGCAGGAAGAACAAGATAATATGAGAAGAAATTGAGATACCACTAGGCTAGAATAAGAAGAATCAGTCTATTGTAAAAATTTCCAGAAGAGAAGACTTCTGGATAGATATTGGAGAAAAGGCTGCTCTAAAGCCAGCCCTAGATAGCCAGAACTGTCATGGTGGGCCTCAAGGAAGCCCAAGAGAGCATTGAGGTGTCATGGTTAAGGGTATAGACTTCAGATTCAAAATGGTATCATTTAAAGTGCTGGGTCAGACATTTACTAAATGTGTGAGTGCTTTGACTAAGATTCATTCCCCCTGTCCTCTAAATGAGCATCATATGAGTTCCTAATTTATAAACATTATCATGAGACACAGTGAGATAATATAGGGGTCCTGTTCAGCATTGTGCTTGGCACATAAGCACTCAGGGAATGTCACCTATTATAGGATTCTAGAAGTTTAGTGTAATTATATATTTATTTAGAGTATATATAAATAATAATTATATATGTGTGTGTGTGTATATATAGTATAGAAATGTAGGTACTAAATAATACTCTAAAACTTTATCGCCATTTGGTTAGATACAATGTTCTCTGGTGGGGCGGGGGGGACATTTATCAAGAATTTCTGCAGTGCTGTAATTCTAGTAGTAGAAGAATATTGCTTGTATTTATCAGTTTAAAAGGCTACAGCGTGGGGGATTTAGGGACCAAGGATCATGAGGAGCTAAATGTCAGTCAGGAGGGCACTTTGGATCAAAAAATACCAAAGCTCAAAAAGATCATTTGCCAAGGTGATCTAGCTTAGTAGTAACAAAGCCAAGAGTAAAACCCCAATGCAATTTTGTACAAATCTCTTTCTTATAAGTCACTGTGAAAGGGATTGAGTCATTGGAACATAGAATAAGTGTTGGGGAGCCATTAAAGAGTATGTTTACCAATAATGTTTAAAAAAAAGAAAAAAATGTACTATGAAAAAATTTTAAATAGGATATAAATTTGTATATATCTTGTAACAAAAAAGTTGACTTTTTTAAAATAAAAGATTTTAAAATGACTGTGAAGGAGTTGAAAAGGTCTATATTAGTTGCCTCTAAAAATTCTTCTTTATAACCTTCCATATTTTTATAGTACAGTTTTATTAGTATTTAATAATTTCATTAAAAATGACTTAAAAAACATACTCAAGATTCAGGAGGGCAGGAAACTACATTTGGAATTAGAATTTGGAAGGGAGACAATGGTTTCTAAATAAAGTGAATTTAGGATAGAAAGAATAGCGAAAGAATAGGATTTCCCCTCTCTTCTTTCCTCTCATATTCCTCATCCCATTTTCATTTTATTTTTTTTCTTATCACATACAGCAGTACAAGTTGTGTACTGTACAAGGAATTTTGTCCAAGAGGATGAAGGAGAGCTTTCATCCAGCAAAGGTGGGGCTGTGTCCATCAGAAGGAAAGAATCATTTTTTTAAATTGGTAACCCCTCCAGTAGTATTCTTGCATGTCTGTGCCATGGTGGAAGCAGGGGCTCATGGTATTGAAGAAGTGTTGGGAACAAAGGGAGTACAGGTACCAACAGTGTGCTTTTCACCTAAGCCAAGTGCCAGCTCAAGTCCTGCCCATGTGGCAGAATTCCATTTTATCTAGCCCCCCTTCCCTATTGCTTATCATACTACAAGACTAATCAATTTCTGAGTTAGCAATCAGAAATGACTGCTTCAAAACATGCTCAAATCCTTATGAGATCTATGACTCTAGGTACATTATTTAACCTCTTGAGGTCTCAATGATTTCATTTTTACTTGGATAAAGGTTAGATTAAAAGATGACTAGGTTCATTTTAATTTTAATTTCATCTCAGGATTCTAGCTTGACTTTCCACTTTTGCTTCTAATCCTCAATATCAGAAGGGGTTCTAGGTGTGATTGAGTAAGGAGCAGTGCTTGGGAAAGACCCAAAGCAGAATAGAGGTTCAAGGCTAATCGTGGGATAAGACTGATTATGTGGCCTAGGAATATGAGGAAAGTGGAGAAATAAGGTAATCTCCATTGGTTAATATATGTATATGTATATATCTATATGTGTGTGTGTGTATGTATGTTTATATATATGTGTGTGTGTGAGAGAGAGAGAGAGAAAGGAAGTTCTATTTGTTGGTAAAAGAGTTTTGTCACTTGTACTACTTTCATAATAAATAATGGGATTTTGCAGAGCCAGGATATATCCTTAGTAGGGATGCTTTTCCTTGTATAGTGATGTTTGTAGTGGTTAAGGCTAAGGCTATTTTTAGTGAATAAAAGATTCAATTATTTGATCCTCAATTAACAATTCTCAAAGAATGGTCAGTGAGATGTTAAAAGCAATTAGAAGCATAATCACCCCCAAATAAGTTTTAAAACAATTGAAAATAACTCAATAGATTAAAATATGTATTAATGTTGAGGTTTTTTTTTTTTTTTTTTTAACAATTTAATAGACTTTGTTTTGTAGAAATTTTCAGAGCTTTAAAGGTGTCAACATCTGCTGTGCCTCTCCAAGAAAATGCTATGGTGTGTCTTGGTTTTCCAAAGTTATTTGACCATTTCTCACCAGTTATGTCATAGGACTAATATTTTGTGAAACACATTTTGGGAAACTATAAAAATGTTAATTTTAAGATAAAAAAGTTGAGAGCTCATGGAGAAATTCACCTGTGATATTGATGTAGACAATCGTGAGTTCTTTTCTGAAATCTCAGTGTAACTTAGAAACAGCAAAATATAGTGGTAAAAAGCAAAATCATGAAGACAAATTGCCTGGGTAGGAATCCAAGTCCTGCCATTCACTATCTAGGTAATCTTGGCCAAAAATCAGTTAACCTACCTATACCTCAGTTTCCCATTTGTAAACTGAAGAAGATACTCCTAATAGTACCTAGCCCATGTGCTTATATGAATATTGGATTAATATGTTCCAAGCACTTAGAAATACGCTAGTACATAGTATGTATTGCATAATAGATAGATTAAATAATATATATTCTGGGAATATTAGAGAATGAGAAGTTTCAAACTGTGAAAAAGGAATATAGCTATCTTTAAATTCAGAAGACTTATCTATGATAGAATTTTATAGAAAGCAGAGTCTTTAGAAATGTGTTCTTAGATGTGTGATGTAGAAAATATGTATGGTTGAAAATATGTATGGTTCTGTAATCAAGTAATCAATTTGATTATTTTAACTCTTGTACATGCTTGCTCATTTATAGAAATGCATGATCTGTGTGACACTTTCTCAAACTTTCCTGCTAGGCACCACATGCATTTACACAACCTGTACACCAAACTGCCTGCCATTTTCTAAACATGCTACTTCTTCAGATTGCCACAACTTTTTTTACATATGATTCTTCTACCCTGAAAAGCTTCTCTCATTTCTGTACCTGGAGTAATTCCTATTTCTTTTCAAATCCTATCTAATTGAAATGCCACCTCCCTGATCCTTCTTGACAGAGTTGATTTCTCATTTCTCTTTTCCTATTGCATCATTAAAGAACTTTTAACATCATATTATAATTTTTTGTTTGCCTATCTCTATTGTTTCTTTGCAAGAAATTAAACAAATTTTGTGGCATGAAACAGTAAACTTCTATAATTTCACACATTTTCTGATGCTCCAGCAGCAGCTTAGCTAAGTGGCTATGGCTCAGGGTGTCTCATAAAGTTTTAGACAAGATGTTGACCATGTTGCAGTTATCTGAAGGCTTGACTGAGACTGGAGTATCCACTTCTGAAGTGATCCTCATGCTGGGTGATTTGGTGTTGGTTTTCAGTGAGAGCCCTCAGTTCTTGTCATGTAGACCCATTTTAGTGTCCTTATGATATGGCAGCTAGTTTCTCTCAGAAAAAAGGATCTAAGAAAGAACAAAGCAGATACACAATGTCACCTGTGACCTGTTTTGAAGTAACACACCATCACTTTAATCATGTTCTGCTGGTTAGAACAGCATCATTAAGTCTAGCCCATACTCAAGGAGAGAGGTAAGTTCCACCTTTGAAGGGGGGAGTATTGGATTCGAGGACATATTTTAAAACCCCCATTGTCTTTATAATGTTTGCTCATAAATGCAGAGAGAAATGAAAGCATTATGTATAAAGAGATAATTTAAAGAATAATCACACTCCTTAGTGTTTGAATGCAGAAGAGCAAGGTCATTAATTTTCATTGATTAATACAGAAAAATACACATAAAGAAATTTTAAAACAACTTTTCAAACTTAGGAGATCTTAATCAAACTCTTCCAATTTATAATGTGGTTTAAATATTGCTATGATACATTGAATATTTAATTCATAATGTTTCTGTACTAAGAACCCTGCAGAGTACCAGATTACTAAAAGTTGTGCTCTTACCTATTTACATGAATAAATACATTCTAGAATGATTTCAGGTATAATTACTGGTTTCGAAAACCATATTGGATATTTAAATTGTTTCTACTCTGGTAAGCAAACATATAAAATTTGAGATGTATTTAATTTATGAGGGCAAAAATGAATACTATTATCGATCAACAAGATAAGCTTCTAGAAAATCTGATTTAAAAGAAACGAGATAGCTCTAGAAATTTCTATAGTTCTAACATCAAGCTTTAGTTTTTCAGAGACCATGGGGAATTTCTCATCTATAGCTTCAAAACAATGGATCCCAATTTCATTAATGATTAAGTTTGTATACTGACTTATGTGAGTTGTAAGTAATATCATCTATAGTAATTTAAAATTCTGAAATACATTTTAAATTGAGGGTAGAATGTGTTATATATTTTTATACCTAAATATTTAGAATTAATTTAAACTAATAATATTTCAATTCACTATCTAATTCATACACATAATTTTATTAGACAATTTAGATACCAGTTTGAAGAATATGAACTGGCGTACCCCATAAAGTCTTTAATCCTTAACCACATCCTATGCTACATTATTTCAGCATTTTATTTGTCACCTATCATCTGAAAGAAAACCAGCCCTCAATCATTTCTCATACATTTTGCTAATCTTAGAATATTTGAGGCTAACATCACAAATGATGTATTAGGTAA
>NW_011888917.1:1741010-1747302 GCF_000151845.1 Pteropus vampyrus
TATACTGACTTATGTGAGTTGTAAGTAATATCATCTATAGTAATTTAAAATTCTGAAATACATTTTAAATTGAGGGTAGAATGTGTTATATATTTTTATACCTAAATATTTAGAATTAATTTAAACTAATAATATTTCAATTCACTATCTAATTCATACACATAATTTTATTAGACAATTTAGATACCAGTTTGAAGAATATGAACTGGCGTACCCCATAAAGTCTTTAATCCTTAACCACATCCTATGCTACATTATTTCAGCATTTTATTTGTCACCTATCATCTGAAAGAAAACCAGCCCTCAATCATTTCTCATACATTTTGCTAATCTTAGAATATTTGAGGCTAACATCACAAATGATGTATTAGGTAACGGTGATTGTTTGAAAATATTTCTATGTATTAACAATAATTGACTTTCCTAAACAAAAACAGGTAAGGTTTTCTATAAAGTAAAGTGTGGAAAAAGTATAGTATGATATTCTCTTTAACAACTATTAAGGAAGTACAAAGGGTACCTCTGAATATTTTATTGAATGTATTAAGGTGTGTAACATGTAGAACACTCAGACAAGAAGTATTCTTCAGGAATTATTTTATTGGCATTCTGTTTATTTTATCTGGCCTCTCTGCTCAAAAAAAAAAAAATAATTCACTAAAGATACTTTTAATATGACCTATTTTTTTAATGGCATTATGACTCAAATGTTATAATAAACACTATATATCAATAGCAATTTAACTTTATAATGATAAAGTACACATGTATATTCCTTTGCAGATGCATAAATGTATGCTCCATGGTTACTCTTAAGTAAATGTATTTTTTCCTAGTTAAACACAAATTCTTCCAAAGGACATGTGTGCTCATGGGATCACACACACTCCAAAGAGAAAAATTATTGCAACGAATGATAATAAGAATGGTGCTTTGTATGAACTCCATTATTTAGCCCATCTTGAAAACTGACAAAGCACTCTAACATTTGTTTCTAAGGAAATTTTTCTAATTCATTTATATTTGAATGCTTGTCTTTTATTTTCTTGTTCTATATTATCAAGTGTTCTTCCTTTGTGTTCTAAAATGATTCAGACTGAACTGACAATTTTAATACAACAGGGTTACTATGGAATTGTAATAACCACATTATTAACTACTGTTCTTTATTTCTATACAGATGCAATGGTACCATCTTATACTATACTATGTCAATAGATAGCCAGGGCTCCAACCACCTTAACTCAAGCTTTAGGTATCATAGGTCTTTGGGAAGCAGATTTCTTCCTTGGGCAATGAAAAGGTACTGAACTAAGTCATGAAGGGTGTCATTCCTCCTGGATAGTCAGTGGGTGGGCATTGTGCTGTGTTGATAAAGGGACAATTTCTCTAGGTGGCAATTGGATGACTAGAGATTCTCACTTCAAAGGCTAATGATCAGATGAAAAATGACTAAACTTATTTCATGACCTTCACTTTGATTCTATTCTAGGTCCCCTCCCTTCTTAGAAAAATTCTCTTAGCTCTTGGGATGATCTCTGGGAATGCTCTTGTGATCAGTCACTTGGCATTTGTCTTCTAACCTTCTTATAAAGCGTAATAACTTCCTCCCACATTCTCAACATTTTCCTCAGTGGCACTTCCTCTTTCCTCAAAACCATTCTCATTATGTTGTTCCATAAGAGTCCTTAATGGGCTGTTAAAATCCAAGCAACAATAACAAAACCATGTGTTTTTTCTTCAAGGAGAAAGATTGTTCAGTATGTAAATCTTTACAGAAGTGAATATAGATATAATATTAGATATACGTATTTGTGTATATATACATATTTGCATACCTTGTCCCTTTTCCAGCAGAGAAAAGGAAGCTAATATGTTTTTTACATCCATGTTTATGACAATGGAATACCACTACTACTATACATTCTCTAACTGTTAATTATAGAAGTAAAAGGTAAAACAGAAATAAAACCTAGAGTAGCTGCATAGATTTATTTTCTGAGTAGTTTAATTATCATCATCATCATCATCATCATCATAGTCGATATTTAATAGTTACTATGAGGCAGGACTTCTACACACTTTGCATACATTATATTGATTAATCCTCGTAATCAGGTATAAACTCTTTGTATCTCCCTTTGAAGAATCTGGGTGTTGGAAGAATTTTATTTTAAATTTAAATAAGATATGTTCAGTTTTGTGCCAGAATTTTTATCCAATTTTAATTTTTATGTATATACTACTAATAAAGTAGGACAAGTAATACTGATTTGTAGAAAGTAAGACACGCCATCTATATTCTGATTCCTCAGTAAGCCCATGGAAATAGTATACATTTTAGGAAGTTAATCAGTAATATATGACAACATTCAACACATAACATTCCAGTGATATTTCAAAATATTAATAGCATTAGATAGCTTTTGAAGTAATTATGGCTAACATTCACAAACACAGTCCTAAGATTTATGTTTCACTGGATTGTTCTTTTTGAATTTAAACTACCATAATTATAAGAAAAATTATTATTTTATGGAGTTCTACAAAAAGAAAGAAAAGAACTTAATTATTCCATTAGGTATGCATCTTGATTTTAGAGATGTTAAAAGTTGAAAAACAACATATGGTAAATACATCTAGCAGTAATTGTTACTATTGGCGGAAATATAAAGTAGTTTTTGTGAGCAAGGGAAATAGCCACAAGCACACAGAGTTGGTGGGAGTAGAAGCTGGTACATTCTTTCTGGAGGTCATTTTGATAATACAAGTCCAAAACTGTAAAACCATTCATATCTTTTGATTCTGTAATTCCTCTTAACCAAAACCAAAAAAAAAAAAAAAAAAAAAAATAGAGGCATGCAAACATTTAGGAGCACCTTCGATGTTTTAGGCTCTGTTCTAAGCACTTGGGATATATGAACAAAGGCAACAAAAATCCCTGCCCTTGTGAAACTCATATACTAATAGAATATAGAAAATGACTTTGATATATTGCATTGTGAAAAAAAAAAACCCAGTATCTGAAGTATTATTCTCATTTATAAATGTTGTAGAAACATTGTCAGTTTCTACAACCCATAGGAAATGGCTCGGTGTAATGCATTTAGCCAACTAAGTCTTATTTCGGTTTGGGTTTTATTGTATAAATTTTTACCATATTTGATTATTAAAAATGTAAATAACTTACATGGACATGTTTCTAATTTACTAACCAATCTATATATCCTATTTTTATTCTGTTTGTGTAAATCTTTACTTGCTCTTAAAACAGGGTCTTTACTAGATTCTGAGCTTTGAGAGGCCAAGACTGGATAAATGTGACTCTGTTGAGTGAGCACCGACTCAATGGTTCTCAAAGTGGGGTGCCTAGATCATCAGCATCAGCATCCCCTAGGAACGTGTCAGAAATGCAAATCTGAGAACTTTACTCTTCACCTACTGAATGAGAAACATTAGGGAAAGAGCATAACTAAGTGCTTCAGCCATTCTGATGTACTCTGAAGTTTGAGTATCACTGTAATAACTCATACTCAGTTGGAAGAAAGCAAATTAATTTTTGTTGGGAAACTACCAAGAATCAATCACCATAGTGGGCACTTCAACTACATTACTGCATTTAAATTCTAATAGTGTATAAGACTGTATCATTAGTGGATTCCTTTCCTGACTGGATCTGTGCCCTTGGGCAATTTAACTACTCTGTTCCTCAGTTAATTTATCTATAAAATAGATATGATTGAAGTGCCTACCACTTAAGGTTGTTAGGAAGATTAAATTAAATTGACAAGTGTTTGAAAAATCTTTTAGCACTTGTAAGCCTTATATGTCTTTGTGCTCATCATCATTATTATTGTCAATAACCATTATTTTTGAGGACTCAATAAGTTAAAAAATTGGCCAGATATAATACAGCTAAAATTTAATCATAGATTTGATATAGCTTGAATTTGTTCCTAGGTTTGAATGAAGATACATATGCATTTTTAAATAGAAAAATTAAAGTTAACATGAATAACTTTAATCCACTAAAATATATGAGCAAGTTATGTCATAGCAGGAGAGAGAGGCAGGTACAGAATGGGAGGACACTGGGAATATTTTACTTTAGTGACTATTAGAAATATAAAAGGTGGGTAACTGGAGAAATAATAATAGTGAGGAAACATGAGCAACACATAGGGCTAGTTTTGTGGTAGAATAGAAAAAGAAAATAGAAACAAAAATTTTAGTGTACCAGCTTTCTTTTCCAAAGCTTAGAACTTGATAGGATTCTATGTAACATCATCTAATTGAGATAGGGGGCAGAGTAGAATGGAGATGAGATAAATGGGAGACAGAGAGGTCATGTGGTACTTCACATACATAATCTATGAGAACCTCATCCTAGAGATAAAGAAACCGTGCCTTAGAAAATTTTAAAAAAAAAACAAACAAAAAACTTTCTATATTGCTAAAATGATGATTCTGATCCATGTTTCTGAGACAAAAACTGGGATTTTGCATTGATAACAGGTCCAGAACTATCAGTGATCATCTATTGTTTAACAAGAATCCCAGGTGATTTGTATCTGAATTTAGTTTGAGAGGTACTGCTATATATCTTACTTTTGCCTCTGGATTGGTAATTGCCAAGAAAGTGATAAAAGGAAAAGAATAAGTATAGAGGGTACTTTCCAGGGATTTATTAAGATAGCTAACCATGCAGAATAAGCTATAAAGATGTGAAACCTAAATACTGCTATATATTTTCAGAATAGAGATAAGGATCTGATAAGCGTGATGGCAGTCACAGAACTGAAGCTCCAAAGCTTATCTGAGCTCCTGTATCAGTTGAAGTGAGATGAAAATGAATGTCGCCATAGTAACTAATTAATTTACATAAAGCTCCAACCAAAACTGTGAACTTTCACACATATTTGTAGATTTTCCAGTATAACCATCTCCAGTAACTAAAGAATCATTTTATTATGCTGGGAATTGCAATTTACAACTGTAATTTCTTCACAAATATATAGGTATCTATTAACATGGCAGCTTTTACAATGAGCATTTTTTTAAGCTTTACCAAGTAGTGTGACTTAATTCAGTTTAGGAAAAATTATGAAAATGTCATAAATGAAAAAAGTTTGGAAGATTTCTTTGTTACAAACCCATTTATAATTTGAGGTTATTATTGTCAATCATCAATATAATAGGAAACATTTTTATAAAATTTTAATGTTTTGAGTAATTCGGAGAGGCATTTTTCAGGAGAGTAATGTGTAAGAGTCAAAATATCAAACATAAGATCCATACATTTTAAATTAAGTTGTAAATCCCCACCCCAAAATGGATTGTTTAATGTTGTCTCCATATCTATTGGACACCAGAAATATTTGTAATCATTATTTTCATTTGATATCTTTTTAATGAAAAAAAACTTTATTTAGGGATTTTAACATTTGGTGTTTTATAAGCACAATTTCAAAACAAATATCCGTTCAGTTACAAAGATGTTAAAGGTATCACTGCCAATAGAATAAAATACAAATTCCAGTCTACAATGTTTATGGCCACCTTTTTTTTCTAACCATGAATTTTCTTGTATAATAATAATTTTCAATTTTATAATGAAATCCTCACAAAAGTTCTGGGAGTAATGCTAATGGTTTTTCTTGGAGTTAATTTATAAATAAACTCTTTTCTTGGTAAATTTTATAGAAGACAGAAGTTGTCATTTTTTGTTATTTTTAGTTCCAACATATAAAGCATGTAAATACTTAGCAAAAAAATTAATAAATTCAGAAGAATTTGAATCCCCAAAGAATATGCTACATAATTATTTTTTTTTCAATTACAGTTGACGTTCCTTATTATATTAATTTCAGGCATAGACAAAAGCAGTTAAACATCCATACAATTTATAAAGTGATCCCCCGATAAGTCTTACATCCACCTGACAGCATACATAGTTATTACAATATTATTGACTATATTTCCTAAGCTGTGCATCCCCATGACTATATTGTAACTGGTCAATTTGTAATTCTTAATTCCTTAATGTTTTTTATCCAACCTCTCCTTAAAACCCTCCCCCAAAATCTTGCAACCATGAATTTTGTTCTCTGTATCTTTGTTTGTTTCTGCTTTGTTTTTTTTGGTTTTTTTAGATTCCACATATAAGTGAAATCATATGGTATTTGTCTTTCTCTGTCTGACTGATTTCATTTAGCATGATACCCTCTAGATCCATCTATGTTGTCGCAAATGGCAAGGTTTTATTCTTTTTTATGACCAAGTAATATCTCAT
>NW_011888917.1:1748627-1763420 GCF_000151845.1 Pteropus vampyrus
AAATTATTTTTGCTGTTCTGATTGGGTGTTTTCCACTACCTTGTCTTCCAAATTGCTGTTTTGATACTCTGCTTCATCTAATTGTCTGTTGATTAGATGTATTAAATGTATTCTTCATTTCAGTTATTGTATCTTCATTTCTGACTGGTTCTTTTCATGGTTTCTATCTCCTTTTTTAATGACCAGTGTTTTGAACTCTGCATGTGGTAGATTGTTTGCCTTCATTTTGTTTAGTTCTTTTTCTAGAGTTTTGTCCTATTTTTTCACTTAGGACATGTTTCTTTGTCTCCTCATTTTGGCTGCTTCCCTGTGTTTGTTTCTATGTATTAGGCAGGGCTCCTAAGTCTCCCAGTCTTAGTAGAGTGGCTTTACTTAGTAGGTGTCCTCTGGGGCCCAGTAGCAGAGTCTTACCTGGTCCTCTGAGTGAGGTACTTAAGCTGTGTCCCTTGTGTGAGTTGTGTGTGCCTTCCTGTTATAATTGAGTCTTCACTGCTGTTCACACATCAATGGGTGGAATTGAACCTCAGGCTGACTGCTGTGAGGACTGGCTGTGGCTACAGTAGATGAGTTGTTGTGCAGAGGCTGATCCAATGCAACAAGAGTCACTTTAGTGGGGCTCTGGTGCCTGCCAAGTCTATCCTTTGGGAATATCATTTTTGACACTAATTGGGTAGTGTTCTGGTGTGGGCTGAAGCCAGCCACCAGGTGTATTTGTTCTGGGGCCTCCTGGTGCAGGCCAAGATCAGACACTGTCGTGCCCAGCCTGGGGCCACCTGGTAGGAGCTACAAAATGATCTCTGGTTGATATCTGCCTGTGCTGGGCTTGGAGGTGCCTAGGAGAGGTTATGCTGTGAACAGAGGCTGGCTGACACTCGTGCCAGGCTTAGGGCCACTTAGCAAGAGGAACACTGAGGCCAGCAACTGATTGTTTTGGGTTAGTGGATCTTTGAGAGATTTCAGGAAATTCTACAACATGGGCCCAGGCCAGCCACTTATGTGGATAAGCCTGTGTAAGAGGTTCTGGCTGGTACATGAGTTGGGTGAGGCTGGATCTCAGGTAATCACCAGGATGGGTCAAGCAGTGTTAGCCAGTTTAATGGAGACTCAGACTTGGCACCTGCCTGCATTTACAGGTTTGGTTGGAGGAGTACTCAACGAAGGAACAATGGCAATTAAGTTCAGGAGAATGTTGCCTCTCTAGCCCTCTCCCTGAAGCCAGATTATTCAGTTTCTCTCCATATGTTCCTGGTAGTTTTTGAGCTGTAGGCCCTTTGCTAGAGCTTAGGGCGAGTGTTTCTGAGCAAGTGAGTGTGTGCTTGAGTCCTTTAAGAAGGTGCCTGGGCATGTAGCTACCCTCTGTCTCACCAGGACTTGGATCCATGATGATTTTCACAAACAGCTGTTGTAGAGACTCCTCTTTCTAGCACTGGTTCTATAATTTAATGGTTATTTTGATCCAGTCATGGGAGGAGGCGAGCACAGGGTTTACCTATTACACCATCTTGACTGAAGTCCTGTGGCATAATTTTCTACCACAGTAAAACGTATCCAAATTATTTAAGAGATCAAATTGAACTAATAGGTTGTTGTAAGGCACACTTTTTAAAATAACAGCTTTAATGAGATATGATTTACATACCATAGAATTCATCTTTTTCTTTGTACAACCTTTTAAAGTGTACAAATCAGTGGATTCAGTATATTTAGCATTCTATAACCGGAAACACGATCTAATATTAGAATATTGTTATGATCCAAAAAGAAATCCTGTACTCATCAGCATCATTCCAATTCCTCGCACCCCTCAGTCCCTAAAGAGCACTAATCTGCTTTCTATCTCTATAGTTTATTTCTCACTTATATTCAAGAGATAATTTATTCAAACCTCAGATGACAGTACCTGTTGTCTAGTATCTAGTCTCTTCCTATCTTATTACTCTATTTGGGAGTTTAAGAGAATAGGGAAAGGGGGGTAGCCCCTGATGACACAAAATTACCACTGGAGCTCCAGGCATTAAATCCATATTCTAGCCAGAAATTTATGAGAAAATGGGACAAAGATGGATATACTCTCCACATAGAGTTACACTTTCTAGAAGTTGCTCACTCCACTTCCACAAACACACTTTTGCCAGAATTTAGTTTCATGGTACTGAGACTAAGGATTATAATTGTATGCCAAGTGACCATGAATCTAGAGAACAATCAGAGGTTCTCTTTCTAAAAACAAGGTTAAGATGAATATTGGGGAATAACTAGAAGTTTCTGCCATAGTGTTAAACCCACTTGAACTTGTTTAAAGTTTGTTAAGCTAGAGTTTGGAACACCTACAAGAACAATCCTTAGAATATTATGGACTGTTAGAGCAGAACGTCTAGTGGCTTTCAATAGTGGCAATGAAATATAAATTATTAAATATAATATCAATAACCAGAATATAAAATCTATGTGAGCAGTCTTTATTTGGCTCGTTCATCACTTTAGCCTTGCATTCTAATATAGTAGTGGCTCAATAAATATCTGTTGATTAAATAATTTAATTACTGAACTAACATTATATAGCATATTATAGGTATACAACAGATTTACATAGATGACCTAATCATGGCATGAGTTGATAGTTCCAAAACCCATCACTGTATTTTACTTCAACTTTCCCAAGGTTTAAAGTTTGTTTTGAAAGAGGTAATCTAGGCATTGAATAAGACATTGAGAAAGTTTGTATATTACTGAGTTTAAGTAAAATGTAACACCTACTAGGATGCTTTTCTTCTTAAGGGCCTATCTATCCAGCAATTATTTCTTATTGAAACATTCAGGTATTCATCAATTATATATTGAGAATTTACAATATTCCATGTTTTACTGAAAGAGTCTACATTTTTTATTTCCAAACACATTGCCTACAATTATGAGTTCTGTTTCTGAGAGGATAAGCTTGACAGCCTTGAAAGAAGAGTTCAAAGTTTCTGTTTTTGTTACACTATTTTTTCTAAGTAGATAGAAAGCTATCTGGTTTTCCAAAAAAAAATTATTTCTGATAACCTATACCAAAATTACACATATAATGTAAAATTTACATATCTTGCAAAAATCATGAATTCTAAAATTTATTGGCAGAAAATTCTAGTAATTGGCATGTCTGATAAATAATGCATAGTTTCAATTTAGTATTTCATAAACTAGGTATTGTAGAGCTGTGGCTATCTAAAATTAATTATAATATATTAGAGTCGTAAGGCCAGAAGGGTTTTAATTTATTTACTATTCATGAAGATTTATAAAAGAAAGTGAGGGTGTAGTCAGAGAAATCACTATCTGAAATGCCACTTCAATGAATTTCTCCATATGCTGAGTCATATATCCAATAATTCTATTCATTAGTAGCATTAATTACAGAAAGATTAATTTAAATACAACTTTTAAAGATTTCTGAAGTAATTTAGTTAACATAAACATTAATGTGAAGCCTAATCTTTGACATGATAGGTTTAGGATTTTAGAATTCCAAATTACCAATCATTTCCTCTGAGGTTTGCTTACTTGGCTTAGCGTAAGTTCTTTCTGAATGGTTATTCAACCAAAGACAAGTAGAACAAATGAGAGAAGTATATCTGATAAAATTTATTTAGCTAGACTTTTATTGTATGAAATAAAATTTCTTGAAATACCTTAAGGATAAAACTCTAACCCAGTAACAATGTCAATGACAGTTTAATAACATCACAAATCTATCCCCTAAAAATAATTTTCTTATAAATATTACATGAAAATTAACTCTTTTCTCTTTAAATATATCCCAGTACTCAGTGTCCTTACCTGAGTCAGGCTACATAAATCACTGAAAAAGTTAGATTAAAGCTGGGGTGAACCACATTTCTGCTTTGGCCTTTTTTATAAGCCTACAATTACCTCTCTTGCTTGGCTTTGACTTTGAAGACCAACCAGCTAAATGCCTTAATATCATTTCTGAAATTTCCGAATTTAAACATGAGCAGTAACTTATAGTCGGGTGCCTAACACATCTAATGAGTATAACAATTTCAGTAATACAAATTAGGATGTTTTGGATTACTGTTCATATCTGAATATCATGTTCAGATATAGATAAACATTCTAGATATAACTGGAGGACATAAATCTCCTTATGTGTATTATATACTAAAATCCTGTTCAGTTAAAAGTGTCAATTTAATATTGTAAATGTGCAGCACTGTGCCCGCAGGAACAATCTAGCATCTGATAGTGCTAAAATAAATTATTGTTTTTCATTATAATGTCAAATCTTAAAGCTTGACTTTAAATCTTTACTAAAAAATAGTAATAACGTTATTAAATTTGTGTGCCCATGAAGTTCATTCCACAATGGTAATATTTAGCTTCAACCTAATGTTGATTCTAACATTCAGTCTTTTTACATTTGCTCCAAATTTAACTTCATGTACCACTTGATAAAAAAAAATGAGAGCAGGGGGACAGGTCACTATAATTCCTTGATTGACTTTTTGAAGTATAAGCATGCAAATCGTACTAGATTCTTAGGAAAGGTTTTGTCTTTAAAAAATATTAGTAGGAAGTAGATCTTCTGAAGTCATCTTCTCAATCCTTGCTTGTTTAGGGAACATGAAAACAGAAAACAATGGTGTCTAGGGAAGGGAAGTCTACAAGGTTAATCCATGTGCATTGGGATTTGTAAAAGCAATGGAAAGTAGAGACCTCTATGAGAGGCTAATAAATAGTGTTTACCAACTTGGGAACAAGGACACTTGGAGCAATGGACAATAAGTGGAGTAAAACACAGTGGATTGAGAATTAGAGACTCAGAATACAGTCAGGTTTCTGCCACAAATTAACTAAGTACTTTGACCAAAAAAGCTGCATTCACTATTGAAGATTTCACTCCACACATGTACTTCAATTTGCAAAATAGGAACAAAAAATATTAATGTGAACATTTAAATCTCGGTAATAGTCATATTTGTTTTCCTCTAACATTGCATCAGAAGAATATTAGAAAAAAAATTTATTTCACTCCTCAAGCAGTTTTTTTTAGTGTCAGAATAATTTTCACATATAATAATTCCTCCTAAGAGTTAAATATGATTCCCTTGTCAGATAAACTGTTATATAATGGTTTCTTCATTTACAGTAGAAAACAGTTGCAACAATTTAATACATAAACATCTGAAAAAAACATATGCTTCAAATAATATCATTCATTAAGGCATTAACATAATAGACTCAATCTATTAGTTTCTCTCTTCTATTAACTTATATTGCAATACATCTATCACACAGTAAAACCTCTATATACCAGTCATCCATGAGTTTTTTAAAGAGTTCATGAATACTACTAATTTCTTCATTAAGGATAGATTAAATCTTCAGTTTGCTTCTTTTATTAATATAGAAGAGTATCTACCTAGAAGTAAATGAATTTAACAGCTTAATAAATGTGCTTTGATTAGTAAGTTACTACTGCAGAAAAATGATAAACCTCTTGCAAAGTACATTAATTATTAAATATGAACATATGTGATGGTAAGCAAATGGCCTGATTTAAACACTATAGTGTTAAATCAGTGTCATATAATGTTAGGTTTAAATTAAATATATTAATTTAAGATATACTATGGAGTACAATGCATTCTCTAAAATTCTGATAGAGAATATTTATATTCATAGGAGTTATGTATTATCCAATGATCGAAACAGATTAGGCAAAGATAAAAATAGGATTATAGTCTGATAATCACATTTGGCATGTTTGTGTGTGTGCACACAATTGTGTGTATATATGGATGTGTGTATATTTGATACTGTCAGATTAACGGAACCAAGAAGCTTCTCTAAAATAATATATTCAAAATACATTTTGTTTGCAAATGTGTCATTCACTGTAGTCCCACAAGAAGCAAAGGAGACAATAAAAATTTTCTGCTTGTCATCCCTGCACTTAAGATCCCAAATTAGAGTAATTAATCTTAAATCACAATAGTTTGATATGAGTTGAGTGACCATAATGCTATTTATGACAAATATTGTAGTCAAATTTTTTTCTTAAATTGTATGTACCTTAATTACTCATATGTTATAATTTCTCATAATATAGAATCACTATTTAACATTTTGTGATGCTTGAATTAAAATGCAATACCAGTACTAATAGAGAATGTTTTTGGTTGTACTTTTCTAGGTCTCAGGGTGGCGAACTTCTTTTTGAATTCCTAACCTGTGAGCTTTTGGTAAGATTATTACTAATGTACTAAATTTTAGAGTTTTTTTCTTTATTACCCCTGCTTGATAGCATTTAGTAAATGTAATAGTAAAGGAAATTTGCATGATTTACTTGTTACCTTACCATACGTTTCCATAAATGTTGAAGAAACTGATATTTTCTATCCACATATTTATGTTCTTGGATAGATTATAGTAATATAGTCATTTGATACAGTCTTTGATATGATATTAAGTAAATTTGAAGGCATCGTTCAGAAAGGTAAAGATTTATACTACTGGAAAATAGTTCTTTAGGCATGAATGACAATTTTATATATTAAAATTTTTATAGTGAGTTCTATTTGATGCCAATGAATAAAGGCAGTGAGTTATTGAAAGTAAAACTTATTTTATCGCCTGTCAAGATTTATCAAAAACGGGTTCCTCTATGAAAGCTTGATATTAGAGCTTTAGAGAGTCAAAAGTAAAGTATGTAACTATGGAAATAAATGATAAGAAATAACCAGTGACTTCTAAGGTGACTTTTTTGGCATCATGTATTTGTTAATTTCTGTGGCTAAATGCATTCAGTAACATTTGTAAAAATGTAAATCTGGATTATGCTTATAATTAATTACTCCAGATAGTAAGTAAATCTAAATTTATTTGTGTTGGGACACTAATGAGGTAATTTTTAGTAAGACAATTTTCACAATTCATCTCTTCTTTAATAGTAAACATGATGAAGATTTAGTTTGTAGTTGATATATAAAATACAGATAATAGGGGCATTTTTTTATACATTTTATATTTATATCCTTTGTCACAAAGATGATTGACTAAAACTCCTATTGATTTGGTTATACAGCATTATCGAAATGTATCTTGAAGTATTTTAAGTGATTGTAGGCATCTTTAAGGTGTACTTTTTGGTTGTACTTAAAAAAAAAAAAAACTGAACAAACGATTATTAAAAACAAGTGTTGTATAAAAACAAGGGGAAATTTCTGTGCCCTACCAAGAGGACTCTGCTGACAATGGAAGAAATTTTTATAAAATATATTATTTGGATATTCGTAAAATAATCATTTTATCCCCTAGAAGTATTTTTTTAAGTTGTAGCTTATATTTCACAAATATACCTAAGTGAATATATCTCATAAATTATTTCAACTTATAAAATGTTATATTTTTTTTTAAATTTATTATCATCTCTGGTCTTTTTAACTTTCTTATATAAACATAATATACATAGAGAAAATTGCTTGTTTCTTAAGTGCACAATCTCAGTGATTTGTTGCAAAATGAACATACCAATATGACCAGCACTCACATAAATTGAGCAAACAAAAAAACATAAGAGTATTTTGAAGCCTCACCCCTCGCTCTTTTCTAGTAACTATACTCACAGAGCATAAGCGCAATGTTACTTCTAGAAGGAAAGATTACTTTGCCTCCTTTTCTACAGTCTATGATTGAAATCATACAGTAGGTATGATTTGCTTCTTTTGCTCAACATTACATTTGGAAGATTATGTACAGTAGTAAATCACTCATTCTTATTGCTGTGTAGTATTCAACTGTGTGAACATACCAAATTATGAATCTTTCTCCAGTTTATAAGCATTTGGATAGCTTCTAAACTTTAGCTCTTATGAGTAGTGGTCAAATGGACATCTGGAACATGTCTTTTATGGAACACCTGTGTGCATTTTGTTGGGTATTTAAGACAGGAACATGTTCTGCTTTAATAGATATTGATAGTTTACCTGAGTGGTTATATAAGTTTTTGACAACAGGATATAGAGTTCAGTTGCTCCATATACTCACTAACAACTGGAATTTTTTCATCTTTATATTTTAGCCATTCTGGTGTGTATGTATGGATATTTTAATTTGAATATCTTGAAGACTCATGGTATTAAACCCTTGTTTTTATGGTTATTTGTCATATTTGTGATGACAAATATGTGGATGTTCTCTCTTTTTAAGTATCTAAGTTTTTTGTACTTTTTCTACTACATTATCTACTATTTTTATTATATTATCTATCTTTTTACTATATAATGGATATTAAATACTCTGTCAGATATGCACAGTGGTATGTTGGATCTGGTTCAAACTGATTCACTAAAGCCAACTTTTAAAGTGTCAAAAATTTTGACAGCTGCTTGGTAGTTTGAAAATATGCCATGATAGAAGTATTTATACTATGTACACAGGCAAACACTAAGAAATAGAGCTTTACCCTTTCTTCTAGAGAACTAGTTGTTAAACATTAACTAGCACACCTCGATATTTATTTTGTATGGTCTTAAATCATTCAGTGGATTTTCTTCTTACTCTCCTCAACAGTGTCTTTTGATGACTAGAAGTTCTTAATTTTAATTTATTCTAGCTTATTAGGTGCATTTCTTGTATGATTAGGGTTTTTCATGTCCTACTTAGGAAATGTTTGCCTTTGCCATAGTTGCTAAGATATTTTCTTATGGTTTCCCTAAAAGCTTTATTGTTTAAACTTTTACATGTAATAATCTCTAGGTTTTAAATATATCTATGGTATTATCCTGTGCATTTAAGATATTTAGGTGCATAGATTTTCATTAGACTAGTAATTACTCTGTATATATTTTATCTTATTGTGAAATTAATATATAAACATGAAGATACTGATATTTATGTTTATTTAATGTTTTAATGTAGCTATTTATAAGCAATTTGCAGTATTTTATAAAGTTAATATGTGTATTCATGCATTGTCCACTATACATTTCATACACCACAATCAGTTATGTGGCTATTATTTTGAAATAAGTATTCAGCAGCATAAAAAAAATTAATATTTGACTTTAGTCCTAAATGTATTATGAAAATTTATTTTCACTATATATTATTAAATAAACTCAAAGTCTGCAGAATACACATTTCACAGAATCATTAAAAAACTCAGGATATTAGTCTGACCTTTAGGCATTCAAATAAAAATATTATTAAATTTATATAGTTGCTTCAAAAATATTATGTTTAATAACTTGCATAAACGTGACAGCCATGATAAATGCAGCCTACAGGTTAACTATAGAATAATATTGTATGCACTTCATTAAGATTTTTATTTACCTGTGACAGATGAATGTGTGTGTGTATGTGTGCGTGCATGTGCATGTGTGTGTATAGTTATATAATTTTAATGAAAATTAGCATACTTGTTTTGTGCCTGGTAGGAATGATAGTATAAAAATCAAATCTTTCTTAAAATTCTGAGCCAATTATGTAAATGTGTATATGTTGGCCACAGATCGTAGTATCTTATTATGCACCCTTTTTGAATTACATGTGTGTTTCCTCTTGAAATAATCATCTTGATTTAAATACACTCAGTTTTCTCCATAATGACTGAAATATTTGAAAGATGTAACAAAACATAATGGAATTAAATAATTATTATCAAATGGAAGGTTTAAGAGTTTCAATATGCACATGTCAGATTTAGCCTGTTTATTTTTAAAATCTCTGGCTTCTTACTGGAAGCCATTTTTAACTTCAGAGTAAGTCATAAACAGTGGAAGTACAAAAACAAACTGAACAATATGTTTTTAATAGTTATTATTTTTCAAAAATTATAATGACAAATTTCATGAGGAAAATTTTAAGTTTATAATTTAAAATCCTTGAAACTAAAAAATGATGGCATTTTATTTATTTTCATATATTTGGAGAGCACAGAATTTGCATCAGTGAAATTTTTTCTTTTAGAGTTTCTTGCCTATTTTTGATAGCCAAAGGTGATGAAATATATACAGAGTATACTAATTAAAAGCTAACTAGTTTTTTTCAATATATTTTTGCTAAAATACTAGTTTCTGTGGCATAATTAAAGCAGGAAGAACAAAAGTGAAACACAGAAAGGTGTCTTGAATATTAGTCCAAACATATTCTGTGGCATTAATAGATATCTCTGATCCTCCACTAGTCATTTCAAATAGCTAAATAATGCGTCTATCTGTGAAATACATACAGCACAGGTTACATAGGTAAATATATTTGGATTTAATTCATGAAGGTCTTTCTGAAGATAAATGATAGTTAATGGGGAAAAAATCCACTTAATAGACATAGACTTCAGATACAAGTAATCGATGCCAGTTAAATATACTTTACTTCATTTTCAGAGATGGAAGAGCTTGGGGACAAATAAAGTTCAGACATGTAATTAGCATACTGCATGAAAGAACATTGTAGAAAATGAAGAACTTTAAACATGTAAATTGTTTTATTATGAATGATTTGAACTCAAAATTAATATATTAAATTATGCAATAAAATTTTAACCTGAGAACATGAATGCAATTTAAAAGGGCAAAAAAAGTAAAATACAATCAGATAAAAATATATCTAAAAAGTTTTGGTAATATAAATGAAGAGTGAAATTGAGAATAAAATTACTGGAAATACAAGATACTCTATATTTTTTTAGTTCCTATTTATTTTTAGTACCTATTCAATTATATATTTATTTCATTGAACTGTTAGAGTATTTTGACTTTTTCTCCCTAAAAAATAGAAATATTTTCTAGTACCTGGCATGTTGTCTATCAATCGCAGATGTTCTCTAAATTTTTTTTTTATCTAGAAAATCAATTGTATGGAAATTAGAAAGTTTGAATTTCTTTTGCTAAATCAAATATTTGTTTTCTCAAATACATCCCCTTTTCACCCTTTCCAAACCCTCCCATCCTCTCTCTCTCTCCCTCTACCCCCTGCTCTCTCCCTACCCTCTCCCTCTCTCTTCCTCTTCTTTCCCTCTTTTTCTCTCTCTTCTAACAAGCCTTTATGAAGTATTTACTGTGTGCTAGAAAGATGACTAACATATGTTATAATGTTGTAGCAGACAAGACATATCTTTATTGATATTACAATCTAATGAGAAAATGTAGGTTAAATAAATGCACAAAATGAATTGCAAATTTGATAAATGTTATGAAGGAAAACATTCTCAAATATAGAATGTCTTAACAGGAGTGAATATTTGAGTTAATAGTTTAAAGGAGAGATGTAGCTCACCACATGAGGGAATGGAGAGGAGAGGGAGTTTAAAGAGATTTCTAGGAGTTAAGGAAAAAAGGAACTTGGAATGTTCAAGGAATTAAAAGAATGTTAGAGAAGTCAGAACATAGTAAGAGAAAAGGAGAGATGTTTGAAATGAGATAAGTCTTGTAGGATATTATGTGTACTGGATTTTTTGTAAATGCCATTGAAACCATTGAATGCCTTTAAGCAAAAGTTTTGTTTTAAGATAAATGATTTGTGAAGAATGAATTAGTGAGAAATAAGACTGAAACTTGGAACATCATTTAAGAGGACATTTAGAGAGTTCTTAGAGATGTGATGTCCTGAACAAAGATGGGATCACTTAGATGGTTTTACAATCTATTTGGAGGCAAAACCAAAATAACTTATCATTGATTAGATGTAGAGGGTGTAAGAAAAAGAGGCAATAAGCATGAGGACTAGATTTGAGCAATTGATTGTGTAGCAAGATCATTCCCAACTGAAATGATCAAGATGGAGTTGAGAGGCAGGCTCTAGTAAAAGAATCAATAAATTCCCTATGGGATCACGGATGTATTTTCTTAGCTCTTTGTACTTGGAGTGATTTGCATTTGTTACCTCAGATAAAAACCAACTTAGGAGTGGGGAATGAGGATTCAATAGTGGACATTCTAAGGATTCCTTAAAACTAATGATCTAGTTTACTATAGCTAATGTTCTGGGTTAATGTTTGTAGAAGTAAGTATGAATTGATGCTGTAATGCATATATTGGCATATAAATGCATATATTGGAATGTTTATATTGGCATATAAACATTCTATGAAATGAGGCTGAGAGTATAAATTTAATACAATAGATTTTGACAATGTTTGGAATTTCAAAATAAGCCTATGGTGAGATCTGGACAGTATATAAATGGACAGAGGTAACAATGGCTGTGTATTTTTTAAAGGAACAGGAAAAATGGGAAAAGATTATTTCCATGAGCAAAGAATTTCTAACTTTAACATGACCTCTTACAGTTGAACATAAGCAAAAGTAGAAACAATACGGGAGGACAAATTTACTGGACAAAGGGGAAATTGAAAGATCTCTATAAACTTGTGTCATCATCATAATTTTCTACAGAAAATGTCATCTCTCAATTTGAGGGAATCTGATAGAGAAAAAATGAAAACAGAACATTTTCCTCATTTTATTAACTTGCAAATAGGTTTCTATACATTTATATCTGCCTTCTTCAACAAAGTAGAAAACATTGGAAACCAAAACTTTCCTGTAATTACTCATAACTATTTGTCTGTGAAGGTGGGACAACTGTCATGCAATTGTGTTTGCAGCATGAAATTCCTGTTGCATTGCCTTGTTTCACTTATTTAATAGCATAAATATGTCATAATTTACATCCATCTGCGTACTGCAATCTGACATTTATTCTAACACATTTTACCTGGAAATTTGATTTTAGGAATTTTTTTTTTTTTTTTTTACATTTAATTCAGACCATTCTACTCCTACGTAAAATAAAATATTTCATGATTGCACAGTAGAGAGATCTGAATATTACCTTTTAAAAAAGAGTAGGCAATCATGAGACCCTCACCTCTGGCAGATCTGAATTTAAGTCTTGTATATCCCTAACTATAATCTTGAGATCAGGATATAATATTTAGCCATGATTAATAGATATTAAAAAACTTGGCATTTAATCATATGGCTTCTCATTCAGAGTTTCTTTTTTACCCTTGATAACCACAATTTATGTGGGCAGCAGAAGAATTATAATATGGTAAAGAAACAAAATTAAAACTGTAATTATATCAGAACTTTTATCTATCAATTATATATATTGAATTTTCATATAAATAGGCTAAGTATACTTATTTGAAATCTCTTGTTGCATATTATAATGACATATCCAGTGAGTTAATTTCTATGTATAATTATTACAAAAATGCAAATATATTCTCTTCAGTGTAAAACATTCCAGAATATATATCATTTCAACTATTGCATCTTATTTGAATCTGGTGGGTTACAAGGAGAGATAATGTCATTATGAACACATTTTTATCTTGAACTAAATTTAAGAGTAAAAGATGTTTCATTTATTTTGCTGGATTTGGAAGAGGTAAATATATTTTTAAGATAAATAGGTAAGTTTCTATTGTCTGCTTCAAGTTTAGCTAATGAGTAAATTATCACACAGACTTATATGGTATCAATAAGAACTTCACAGAAATTCTACTAGTATCCTACCACTGTTCGCAAGTACTCTGGGATGGGCAATAATTCGTACCACTGTAAAAGGAAATTAAACAATATGGAAGGTGGAAAAGGCTGAGGAGGAAAATTTATTATTACTCCAAATATATAGCAACTTTTAATAGATTCGATAATTATTATTCTGTTGATATTTCTATTGTGCTAGGTATTTATATTTATAGGAAGTAATGAGTGTGTGTGTATGTGTGTGACAGAAACAGAAAGAGATAAAAGATTCTCTAAATATTTTAAAGCAAGATAATTGGGATCTACCTTTCCACTACCTTTGCCTCTACCTTAAAAATATCATTTAATAATATCTATAAAACAATGGACAAATCATAAGCTCTGAATATATATAATTTGGGGACAATGCTAGTTTCTTTCTATGTATAGATTTATAAAATGAGTTTTTTTCCAGATATAAAATCTATATTATTTAGCTAAGATAGACTCTCTCTGAAAGTGTTAAATGAAAATTTTAGTTAAGTGAAGCTTTTTATTTTAATGTCTTTGAAACCAAGAGTTAAGATATTAAAGTGTACTTTTCTCTTATTACAAGCGATGGTGTTTATGATCAACTGATACCTAAATTCAAACAAAAATCTTTGAGAGGTTTATCTCAAACCAAAAGGTTCTAACATGTCTCTTATTAATAAGATTGGATTTCCATATTCATAGGATCTATATTTCTATTAGGATATAAATCTGTTATAGAGATGACATTACTGTGGCATCATTATTTTACAGTGATTCTATTTGCAATATAATAGCTCAGTAAACATTTTATCACTTTTTTTTCATTTCAGAGATGTAGTTTTGAAAATTGGAATTCATTTAACATACATTTTTACTATATTTAAATGCATTTTTATCTATTAACCCAATTATTAAAGTAATATTTGCTTTGAATTATTCATAAAATTAAATTTATTCATGATTTTTTATAGTTTCTTAAAAGTATGGTTAAATGAGGAAGTCTGTTGTTCTTCTAATATAAATTTCAAGCATGCCAGTTAAAATGTTTTATAAAAGACTTACCATGCAAAATTGTTTTGAATACTATTGCCAGAGCATTTGCCCACGCATGAAATAGAGATATAACTACAAAATGTTCAGGTCAAACCACAGCATCAGGAAAAGGTTGAATATAAATTAAGGATGAAATCCAATGTATTTGGAAGGGACTTCATTTTCTTCTTGAGAAATCAAAGGACACACGTATTAAATTTGGTATGAGATTTCTCAAGTAAAC
>NW_011888917.1:1763470-1765633 GCF_000151845.1 Pteropus vampyrus
TAAAACAATGGACAAATCATAAGCTCTGAATATATATAATTTGGGGACAATGCTAGTTTCTTTCTATGTATAGATTTATAAAATGAGTTTTTTTCCAGATATAAAATCTATATTATTTAGCTAAGATAGACTCTCTCTGAAAGTGTTAAATGAAAATTTTAGTTAAGTGAAGCTTTTTATTTTAATGTCTTTGAAACCAAGAGTTAAGATATTAAAGTGTACTTTTCTCTTATTACAAGCGATGGTGTTTATGATCAACTGATACCTAAATTCAAACAAAAATCTTTGAGAGGTTTATCTCAAACCAAAAGGTTCTAACATGTCTCTTATTAATAAGATTGGATTTCCATATTCATAGGATCTATATTTCTATTAGGATATAAATCTGTTATAGAGATGACATTACTGTGGCATCATTATTTTACAGTGATTCTATTTGCAATATAATAGCTCAGTAAACATTTTATCACTTTTTTTTCATTTCAGAGATGTAGTTTTGAAAATTGGAATTCATTTAACATACATTTTTACTATATTTAAATGCATTTTTATCTATTAACCCAATTATTAAAGTAATATTTGCTTTGAATTATTCATAAAATTAAATTTATTCATGATTTTTTATAGTTTCTTAAAAGTATGGTTAAATGAGGAAGTCTGTTGTTCTTCTAATATAAATTTCAAGCATGCCAGTTAAAATGTTTTATAAAAGACTTACCATGCAAAATTGTTTTGAATACTATTGCCAGAGCATTTGCCCACGCATGAAATAGAGATATAACTACAAAATGTTCAGGTCAAACCACAGCATCAGGAAAAGGTTGAATATAAATTAAGGATGAAATCCAATGTATTTGGAAGGGACTTCATTTTCTTCTTGAGAAATCAAAGGACACACGTATTAAATTTGGTATGAGATTTCTCAAGTAAACGCCCCCCCCCCCTCAATTGACTTTGCTAAGGACACACATAACAAAAGCACTGACTTATTCATTTTTTAAAAAACTTTTAGAAATAATTTTGGATAAGAATATTTTTACTTAAGAATATTTTATGTACATAAATCCTTTAAAAGCATGGTTTCTATTCTGAAGGACACCTGGAGAAAGGATTTCAGCAACGACCAAGCATATGAGTATATTCATTTTCTAATGTGTTCAACAATGAGTTACTAAAAGTAAGCAGTGTCTATAAAATCGTGCCAGTCCCTGGGCTACATACTGAATAAAAGTTCATTTTTAACCTCCCTGATTAGTGAGAAGGAAAGACATGTGGATATGTATATTGTAAGTCAGCCCAGAATCAGTAAGTTTTATTGAGCATGCAAAATGTGCCAGGCAATGTGCTAAATCCTTTACGATAACTGGTGATTATCTCTTTTAACACTCACAAAATCCCTGCGACAAAGGAACTGTTGCTTCTAGTAAAACTGAGATTAAGGAATGAAACTTTCCTAAGGCTTCACAACCAGAAAGAATTGTAATAGAGATGGTACATCCTAATAGAAGAATATAAAGCAAATGTTATAGGAGAGGCTAGGATAATGATAAATGCTTGGGAGTCTGTGAAGACATCCTCCTTCGTGGGTGTAAAATGTGAGCTAGGTCTCATAGAAAGAACATGAGTTTTACTTAGTAGTGAAAGCAGATAAGGGGAATGTTTCTATCTAATAAGATTTTCTGGGAGCATAGCCTTCTGGCCTTCATTTTATCATTTGTAATATGCGATAGTGGGACATTATGATTACTAATTTTTTTTAGTTCAGAATTTTATGATATTATATCTATTTACATAAAAGAAAAAAGAACTTTCTGAGTAAATGATAAAGATTCTGAGACTTCTGCCAGTATGCCACTTATTCTCCAGAAAGAAGAAAGATTTTTTTATCCAGTGCATGGATAAAACATCATCTATTCTCTCCAAAGATATCTGGTTGAGTCAAATTTTTCTCCCTTTAACGGATAATGGGAGGAAACTGATAGTGACATATGAGGCAGCAGCCCAGCTAATCCATGGTAGATGATAGTTCAGAATTCTATATTCTATAATCTCAATCATTTTACTTCTGTGTGGGGATTTCTTTCTTTGTTTTTGCCTCTAAATGTTTTCTAGTTACTTTAGGAAAACTTTGTTTTAGAGTTACAAGGATTTCCCACACTCACA
>NW_011888917.1:1765683-1768685 GCF_000151845.1 Pteropus vampyrus
ATATTATATCTATTTACATAAAAGAAAAAAGAACTTTCTGAGTAAATGATAAAGATTCTGAGACTTCTGCCAGTATGCCACTTATTCTCCAGAAAGAAGAAAGATTTTTTTATCCAGTGCATGGATAAAACATCATCTATTCTCTCCAAAGATATCTGGTTGAGTCAAATTTTTCTCCCTTTAACGGATAATGGGAGGAAACTGATAGTGACATATGAGGCAGCAGCCCAGCTAATCCATAGTAGATGATAGTTCAGAATTCTATATTCTATAATCTCAATCATTTTACTTCTGTGTGGGGATTTCTTTCTTTGTTTTTGCCTCTAAATGTTTTCTAGTTACTTTAGGAAAACTTTGTTTTAGAGTTACAAGGATTTCCCACACTCACAAGGCAGGAGCAAGGTATGTATAGCATCCAGAGACATATCACACAGTGCTGATTGTGATAACAGTTTAGGCTCCCAGAGAAAACCAATGTTGTTGGGAAGACTACAAAGGAAAGAAACAGAAAAATGGCTATGATTGTACTTTCCCTTTGATTTGGACTTTTTTATGGAAAACTGAGTGAACAGAGTTAGGGTGAATTTGTCACAAAGGGTTTCCAAAAGTTTTGAAATATCATTTGTGATTGTGAGACATTAGCATGATTTATTGGCCAAGAGAAATTTGAAAAAACACCATTCTCATTTTAGGGAGAGTTTCAAGACAATGGAGCAAACTTATAAAAGTTAGCTAGGTGAATCAGAGTTTCCAGGACCTAAGTAACAAGGAAAGTAATAAATATAGAGTAATCCTACTTATGCCGACATACCTGCTTTTCTGCATACATTAAGTCTTTGTAATAACTAGAATCACAAAATCGGGGCGATCGTGTATGTGCACAAGAGAGGATGAGAATGTTTCTGTGGTGAGAATTATTGCAAGAGTCAGTGGGACACTCTCAGACGAGTGAAACTGTTGCCTTGATATAAAGAACTGCAGATGTGCATTTGGAATTCATGGTTTCAACTTTCATAATAAAAAGAAGAAAATCAATAAAGCTTAGAAATTTCAGGAGAAATAGAAGATCACAATATCAGAGAAGCAATGGGGAAAGAAGTAGTTTCTCAAGTCAGGGGGCCTATGTTCAAATCTCTTGGACAAGGTAGCTGTACTCTGTCTTACGTTAACTCATTTCTCCAAGGGAGTGTTATAATCATTCCTAGATGTTTATTTAGTGCATTATAAATAATGAAAATAGCAAAAACAACGTCAAGAAAAGATCATTGGATTTGGTCATTGGAGAAGAAAGTCATTAAAGACTTATCAATTTATTTACTATGTTGAGTTTTTTTTCTTAAATGAGTATTTTGACAAACTGATACATTGACTGTGTCAGCATATATGACTCTGTGCTTAGCTTTGTAATTGTGTAATAAAGATGGTTTACTTGAGTATTCTATTTCTTGGTATATAATAATAGTAGTAATAGTAATAATAAAAACAACAATAATACACATGTAAACACTCATTTGAATACTGTTTATAAAGCCAAAAGAATTGATAAAGAAAAGGTAATCTATATGTTTTTAAATCAAGTAAAGGAAGTAATAAAAACAATAAAAAACACTTGAATTTATTTTAAGACCTTTGGGCATTCCTATTTTTATGTTATCTGGCAAATAACATAGTCTTTAAATTTGCTCTTGAAACAGTATAATTATAATAGCAAAGAAATCTGAAAACACTTTTAACTGTATATAAAAGATCCCTTATTTTAAAAGGAAGTAGATACTAAAGATTTCAATGGAAAAATTGCATATGAGACAAAATTATCTGAGAATAAAAGAGGAACATAGTGTAAGGGGAAGGCAATAATTGCCTGTTTAGTTTTAGAATGGTATAGGTTTAGCTATTTGATGCTGACAGATAACATTTCCAATCAAAAAGCACATCTATAATAATGACCAGTGCATTTTGGTGAACACACTGCACTAATAGTAAGAGTTCAGAGTTCTTTCATGGTCAGCCTATGACCTTTCTCTTTAATTCAGAAATGGTCTAGTTAATATAATCATTATTGCTTGCTAAAACTACATTATAAAGAAAAAACAATTCAATTATTCTGTTCTTGAAATCTGTGCTACTCTCTACTTATTAAAAGAAATCAAGATTAACTTACATTTTCTGAAAATGGGAAACTGGAAAATTAAAGGTAATATTTTTTTCCAGTCAGCCTCAGTGAATTTATTTGAAACAAAAATGATTTTAAAATACTGCTTAGCAAAGTGTTTTCCATTCATTCAATAAAAATTCTGTGTACTTCTTAAAAAATAATTACATAACTGAAGACTCAGACAGTAGGCTAATATAATCTTAAATAGTCCATTTCTTTATGGAACTAGACACAATGTATATTTATGTTTTAATCTACTTAATTGAACTTGGGGTATGAAATGAGTCTTTTTTACATCAAATGTATACTATCTTATCTACTATCGTGAGTAGTTTTATCTTTCACCTGTAAAATAGAAGTGAAAAATATTCAGGAAAATATTTCACAAATTTAAACAGAAGTTTAAAAAAATACTGTATTTTTGCTTTTTCATTTAAATACTAAAGTTTACAAAGAACAACAGAATAGCCTTAATCATGCACTTCTTTTTTTATAATTTCTGTGGCATATTGATATTTTTTCTCCTAAAATTAGGATTTAAAAGAAAAAGATGAAAAAGCAATACATTTATTAGTAGTTAGTGACAAGGAATACAAAGATTTCAGAATGTAAATCAAAAAAAAAAATTACAAAAGGCAGTGCCAATCATAAGCTTCTAGTGAGTGCTTTAGTAGATAAAGTACTCCCACCATCATCTCTATCCAGGCTGGATTGCTAAGTAAAATTAATTCCATTTTCTACTTTTAGATTTTCTTCTGTCAAATTTAGAAGGCAGCCTGCCAGCTATCATTAAGATTTTCTTAGAAAAGAAGTGCTAGAACATAAAAATACAGGACTGTTAAAATCA
>NW_011888917.1:1769595-1778797 GCF_000151845.1 Pteropus vampyrus
TTAGGATTGTGCTCATCTTGATCTTTAGAACATTTAGAGAAAAGACACTTATTTTGGCTAAAATTTTTGATTGCTTTCATATAGTTAGTAAACTTTAAACCACTTAGCCAATTATCATGAGTCAATTCTGGTTTATGAAAACTTAGTTAAAATAATTTATCCTTGAACTATGAATTTTCAAAGATTGTCATTTCCCATTACCTGAATTTAGAAGTGGGGAAACTGAGACTTAGAGTGACTGACTTCTATTTTTATTTTTTTAAGTTAAATTTATTGAGGTGACATTGGTTAATAAAATTATATAGGTTTCAGATGTGCAATTCAATAATGCATCATCTGTATATTGCATTGTGTGTTTACCACCAAAGACAGATCTTCTTCCATTACCATTTATTTCACCCTCTTTACCCTTATCTCTACCTCCCCCTTTTCCCCTTTGCCTCTGGTAACTGTTAAACTGTTGTCTGTGTCTATGAGTTTTTGCCTGTCTTGTTTGTTCATTGCTTTCAGTTTTAATATCCCATATATGAGTGAAATCATATAGTTCTCGACTTTTTCTGTCTGATGTATTTCGCTTAGCATGATATCTCAAGATTCGTCCATGTGGTTACAAATGGCAGCATTTCTTCTTTCTTATGGCTGAGTAATAATCCATTGTATACGTGTCCCACATCTTTTTTATTCAATCATCTATCAAAGGGCACTTTAGTTGTTTCCATTTCTTGGCCACTATGAATAATGCTGCAGTGAGCATTAGGGTGCATATATCTTTATGGATAAGTATTTTCAAATTTTTTGAGTAGATACTCAGGAGAGAGATTGATTGGTGATATGAAAGACATATAGATAGCCAACAGACATATGAAAAGAGGCTCGATCAACTTCACTAACTATTAGGGGAATACTACAAATCAAAACTACAATGAGATACCACTTCATACCTGTAAGAGTGGCTATTATCAACAAGACAAATAATAACAAGTGCTGGAGAGGTTGTGGGGGAAAAGGAACCATCATACTCTGCTGGTGGGAATGTAAATTGGTATAGCTTCTTTAGAAAAAAAGTATAGAGGTTCCTCAAAAAATAAAGAATAAAATTATCATATGAATGACTTCTATTTTTTTATTCTTCTTTTGATCTTCTAAAGATCCTCTCTTTAGAAATTTATTAACTAGTATTATTATTCAATGCTTTCTCCAGAATAAGAAACACACAGACATACACATGCACACACACTCACACTCAGTTTTAATATCCATGGCAAACTTTTACCTTTGGTAGTATTTTTACTTACCTCCTGGAATACCTTTTTACTCTCTCTCTTCTTGTGCACTCTAATCTGCTAGCAAGTGCTGAAATATCATTAATGATTAATATTTTGAATGAAAGGGATTTAAGTGTGACATCTTTCAAGAGTATTATATTTTATCTGTGAAATTAAAAAAAATAATCGTCTCATTTGAAAAATGTTTTAATCATGTAATAAAACTGAATCTGAAATGATGGCCCTGGAATTAAGTAATAAAAATATTTTTAACTATCTGATGGATGAAAACTAGCACTCTAACTCAACGCATTTATAGTGCAAGTGTTACTTATTTCTTACTAATTGCCATGCCAAATTTTAAATCAAAATCTCTAAACTATACTCAGTTCTTTAATTATGTACTTAGCTCTTAATCTTTCTACCGATTGCTGGAGTTGCTCAGATGGCTTTTAGCTCATCTTCCTTCAAATCTTTAAATTCAGCAGATTTTTGGAAACCTGAGGCAAACACCTGTCATGTAAAATATATTGAATGACTGGTGATGACATATTCCTGATCAACCAAGTTGGACAATACATAAAGAAAATGGAGTTCAACTTCTGATGGGCATTTTCTGCTATTCATGAAAAAGTGGTTCAATAATATTTACTTATTAATTGCCTCACCTAAATCCTTTAGTCTGAATACATATGGACTATCACCTCTTCACACCTTTGAATAGATTGTTCTTATCTGGCTAGCTCACACATAATTCTGATTAAATAAATTATCCATCTGTGAATCCCTTAGGCTTAACTTTTAATACTTACTTTATATTATTTCCACATTGTATCTAGCCTTTTTTCTGCTCCCAACATGTCAGAAACAAGTAATTTAGTTGCTAAGACTTTTCATTTGCCTAAAGACAAACTTAACCTCTATAAAAATGTGCATGTTATCTTGCTCTCTGTTTGATATACCATGGATATCTGGGAGAATCAAGATTAGACTTTTGTCAATTTGAATTTTTGATAATGAGGTGGTAGGAAATCGGCAGTAAATGCATTGAGAAAAAAGCTCTAAAGCATATTTAAGCTTATGAAAACCTTTCAACAGAACATATTTAATTCTGGTAGTAATAAAATGGATGGGATTTTGTAAAGCTGAGCAGAATTCAGCTTCTAATATGTCAGCTTTACATGACAGATTATTAATAAACTGCCACTGTTATCACTTGATACCAATCTTCAGTGACTGCCTATTTTTGAACTTGAAACCCAAATAGTTTTTTCAAGTAATCTTTACTTTGTGAACCAGTTTCCTCTTTCAAATACATTTTTTTTTCTGCTCTGTAGAAATTCTTGTGTCATTTAATTAATGGTTTCAATTTCATTATACTAATATATTCCAAAAATCACTAGAGCATTATGTGAGTATAGATATATGATAGATAGATATATGATAGATAGAAAGATGATAGATAGAAAGATAGATAGATAAATGATAGGTTTTTTTTTTAATTTGATAAAGATGAAGTTACAGAAGAATAAAAATTAAGAAAGAGGATTCACTTTAAATTAGGTACCTAAGAAAATGAGAAAGTTGGTAAAATCCATTTTCTCAACTAACCTTCTCCAGTGTATTTGCCTTTTTCTGTCTTTTGTTTACCTAACTCTGTTGTAGATATACCCATTTTCTACTGCTTTACCTTTATTAATTCAAGAAAACGCACTGAGCATCTGTATGCAATAAGTATTGTGCTAGTGTTAGAAAACTAAAACTTAAAACTAAGTTAACAAAGCCTGTAGAGGATTTAAAATTCATGAGGGCTTTACGAGGTCTAAGGTCATCCTCTAGGTACAAAGGAATCATCATCCAGGAAGTTCTCTGTGATATACAAGTCCTTGTCACTCAATCAAAATGAGCTACCCATCAAAGGAAAGTTAAAAGGTTCTTTGTAATAATTTGTAATTAGTGTGTTAAGGAACATAGCATCTGATAATGATAAAGTGTGTATAAGTTCATAGAGAAGACAAAACAAATAGAAAAACCTAAGATTCATGGAGGGATGAGTCACTAAGTTGTATATAAGTAGTCTATGTTATACTCATTGTCAAATTAGATGGTTGATGTCAAAACTGTTTACTCCTTGGGCAAAACTGAAAATAAGGTTCATATTCTTAAGTATTTATCAGTATTTACCAAGCACTTACTCATTACATACCACACTGATGGAAAATAAAACCGAAGTATACAAAAGATGATTAGCAGAATATTTGTGGAAATTAAGAATCCTGATTCTGCTTATAATTAATTGTGTGACCTCACAAGTCATTTATTTTCTCAGGTCCTCCATTAGTTCAAATATAAAACAATAAGGATGTATGTGTACTGTTGTGAATTTTGAATCCTTTCGAGCTTTAAATTTAATTATTCTTAATGTATCAGTTGGGACGTTTTTGGCCACAAGTAATAGGAAACTAACTTTCTTAAACTCTTAAAAATAGTTTATTATCATACATTATAAGGAGAACAGCTGTATATTTCCATGAATGATCAATTCAGTGCTTCATTGACATCATCAAGGGCCCATGTTCTTTCCATCTTTATACTCTATCTCCTGTCATAGATTGTCCTTGGCTTATCCCTTCACACCTCATTTATCAAATGTATCATATGCCCCAGCCTAAAACAGCCATTTACTCTTGGACTAGATCAATCTTGTTTACACTCTGTATCTGAAAATGTGTCCTACTTCCACAGAAGCTCAAGGCTGCACAGAGAAAGATAAAGAGCTTTAAAAAAAAAAATTAAGTTCTTTTTAGGAGGAGGAATGGTTCTTGGCTAGGCATCTAGTGGTATCTGTTATACTTATTATGCTTTCTTGGTATAGTACAGTCTTCCTGGAAGGATATTTTTATTTTCCCTGAAGACAAAATAGATAAATTGTGGGTCTACTTGAGAATAAAATAAGTCCTCAGGGATACACATATCAAATTAAATAAGTGAATACCAACTAAGTCCATAATTCTTATTGTTTACAGTCATATCCTTTCCCAAAATTCTTTAATGATGTCTCATTTTCAATACAATAATTTAAAAATGTACAGAATAAAGATTTTGTTTCTCTCTCAATTGCATTGCTCTGTTTCCATCTGTAACCATCAGCATACATATTCCATTTGCCTTCAGGCTGCTGCTTTTGCCTATGTTATTCTCAACACAACAGTCACACTCCCAGTAACACCTGCCTTCTACCCCTAATTAATCCTTCCTGTAACTGTCCCTTGTACTTGGCCAGTTCATGAATATTTGACCAAAAAAGAGCTATTCTTCTGTCATTCCTTTAAGTTTCAATGATATATTTCATTTCCCCTGTGAATTACTTCATGAATCCTTAGGTGAACTATTGCTCTTTTATTTTCCCATTGAGTTTCAGCCATATTCCTATTAGATTGATTATTTTATAGTTTTACATTCACTAGATGATCTCTCTCTCTGCACTGGACTTTACTTTTTGAGGGTAAAGCTATTCTTGATGCTTTTATATTTGACCCTATAAAACTGGCATAATGCAAGGTTTATTATGTGTTTGATAGAGTGTGTGCCTAGGCAAATGATGGTGCTTAGTTAGGGTACATAAACCAAGAAAATAACTGTATATTTCTTTTCTTTTTTGCACAAGAATAAGGTAAGACTAGAAATAAGATAGCCTAAAGAAGTGCTTCTCAAAATTTTCCACGAACATCAAAATATTTTTTTAGCCAAAAACTTGACCTACCCCATAAAAGAAACAATCTACAGAAAATAATTAGTAACAACCCACTACAAGTGCAAACTTTAAATATGGTGTTTAATCTTTTAAAATCCTGTTAACTTTATATTTTATATTATTTAGTCTCTTAAACGTCTGATAAATCTATATGATATGTCATAAAATACCTAGTTTTTTTAGGATAAAATAATGTTTATGTATCATCATGTAAAATCGATTTCCAGGAATCACCTTGTACATCCTGACATCTTAGGCAAACCATTACATAGTCTCTAAAAGGTTGAATTCTCTAATCAAAAATAGAAAATAATCCATGAGATATAATATTTTGTCCACATATCATTGCAAATCGCTATGTTCTTGAGTAACTTATCCTCACTGTATATTAAACAAATACATAAAATCCTTATGGTTGTGTTGATATAATTTACCTTTATATATGTATCATTGTTTCTGAAAAGGTTAACATGTACAAATTATGTTCATCTCTTTGAATTCAAAGATTCATATTCAAAGATTCACATAGGTATGTAACAGTCTTTAAGAATAGTTTGATTTGTGTTATTTATTTATAAATGGAAATATTAGTAGATTATGATTTCTTTAGACAAGTATGGAAAAGAGAAAAGAAATCTCAAGTTGAAATCACTAGGTAAGAAAAAGATCTGCAGTAAAAGAAAGCAGTTCTTTACAACATAACATTTGAGTTGCCACAAATGAGGAGGCAGCCAATACATGATTCATTCTGTCTCCATCATAGCATATTTATAAATCCATCTGACATCTCTGGCCTATTGGAGGGCTGAAAAATGAAATTATAGATTTCCTACTATAGATGACACCATCAACGAAGGGGTTTAGGGAGGGTTATTTGGTCATTTTCATTTATCTCATTTCTCTCCTTTCCATCCTTGACAGCTGTAACCCATAACACATAACACATAAATCCCAGGGAGCAGGGCCAAAGTTTAATCTCCTCTTTTTATTTCACCAAGGACATTTGGTTGTTTTCATAATTGTACAAAAAGATGAATAATATGTACAATTCTGGGAATACGTTAAGGTAGAAAAATGTAAAAAGTGATTCTAAAAGGTAAAGAGACCTATAATTTGTTCTTGACATCTGTGGCTATTTGAAGCAATTTCTCTTTACTTCATATATCTAGAAGTATTTTCATATTCTTACAAAATAATTTAGTAGTATTAAGAACAAGTTTAAAATATAAAAAATAAAACAACATAAAAAAGAGAAGTAAAGCATCTTAATTAAATCCATCATCTTCGGATGCAGATTTTGAAATATCAAGATGAATAGGAATTTCATGCAAATATCATCATCCACAACGTGCAGTTCTTCCTGATTTAAATGTAAACGTTTCACTCATCAGAAATGTATCTTCATTTCTACGTAGTCTTCAAAATTGTAAATTTAAAAGGCTGCATATTATTTCAGTTCAGAAGAATTACTAATTAAAACATATCAAGTCAGAGTTTAGTGGACTTAAAGATGTATGCTTAGAGAGTCAAAGGGAGAGAAAAGTTACCTAAATATCTTATTTTACAGTTACCAATTTAGACAATCCTTTACATTTTATAAAACCATTTTCTAGTGTTATTAATGTTTTAATAAATATTTGAGTATTATCTTTCTTTTTCTTAATTTTTTATGTGACTACATAAGATTGGAATAGTTAATAGGAAATGGGAGAAAATTGAGATATAGGCAGTTTGAAAACTGGATGTCAGTCATTTGAGTTTTATTAAACAAGTACTGCATGTTCTTTTTTATTGAGTTACAATTGACATATTAGTTTCAGTTGTATAATATAATGATTTGATGTTTGTGTATATTGCAAAGTGATCACCACAATAAGGATAGTTAACATTCATCACCATACACAGTTATAAAAAATGTTTTGATTATGTGATGAGGATTTTAAAAATCCACTCTCTTAGCAATGTTAAAACATGAAGTACAGTATTATTAACTATAGTTGCTATACTGTACATTACATTCCCATGATTTAATTATTTTATAACTGGAAATTTGTACCTTTTGACTACCTGTATCCATTTTGCTCACCCCGAACCCCTGCGCCTGACAAGCACTAATCTGTTCTCTGTATCTATGACCTTGGTTTGTTTTTTGTTTGTTTTAGAGTCCACAAAATAAGAAAAATTATATTTGTTTTTCTCTAATTTTACTTAGCATAAGTCCTTATAGTTTCATCCATGTTGTTGCAAACAGCATATTTCCTCCTTTGTTATGGATGGATAATATTCATGTGTGTGTGCATGCACGTGAGTCTCACATTTTCTTTATCCATTCACGCAGATTGTTTCTATATCTTGGCTGTTGTAAATAATGCTTCCATAAACACAGAAGTTCAGAAATCTCTTCGAGGTAGTGATTTCATTTCCTTTGGATATATCCCAGAAGTGGAACTGCTGGGTCATATGATAGTTATATTTGTAATTTCTTGAAGACCCTTTATACTGTTTTCTATATTGGCTATACAGATTTTCTTTCCCACCAACATTGCACAAGGGGGACATTTGCTTCCTCAGATGCTTGACATTGGTCTCAGGAATAATTTATTGGATATGACACCAAAAGAATAAGCAACAAATGCAAAAATAGTCAAGAGGGGCCATCAAATTAAAAAGCAAAGGAAATCATCAACAAAATAAAAAAAGCAACCAAATCTGATAAAGTATTAATATCCAAAATAGATAAGAAACTTATTAAAATCAATAGCATAAAAGCCAAACAATTCAATTTAAAAATGGAGAAAGAACCTGAAAAGACAATTATTCTAAAGAAGAAATACAAATGACCAAGAGGTTCATGAAAAGAATCTTAATATTAGTAATCATTAGGGAAATGCAATTCCAAACCACAATGAAATATTAACTCTCCTGTTAGAGTGGCTATCAACAAAAGATAAGAAAGAACAAGTGTTGGAGAGAATGTGAAGAAAAGGGAACCCATATACACTGTCGGTGAGATTGTAAATTGGTGCCGCCACCATGGAAAACACTATGGAGATTCCATAAGTTAAGAATAGCACTACCATATGATCCATATTTATCCAAAGATATGAAAACATTAATTTAGAAACATATATTTGTGTCCCTGTGTTCATCGAAGCATTATTTACAGTAGCCAAGACATAGAAACAATCTAAATGTCCATCAATGGATGAATGGATAAAGAAGATATAATACACACACACATACACACAATTAAATATTACTCTTTCAGTCATAAAAAAAGAAGGATATCTTGCATTCATGACAGCATGGATGGACTTGAAGGTATAATGCTAAGTGAAATAAGTCAGATGGAAAAGCACAAATACTGTATGATTTCACTCATTTGTGCAATCTAAAAAAACAAACAAACAGAACAAAAAACAAACTCATAGATACAGAGAACGAGTTGGTGGTTACCAGAGGGGAAGAGTGTTGGGAGCCAGTGAAATGAGTAAACAGAGTTGATTGTACAGTAAATTGCACAATTATCATCAATTGATGATAACTAGACTTGGTAGAGATTACTTTGTAGTGTATAGTATAATTTGCAGTTGTCAAATTACAATTTTGCACATGAGAAATTTATATAATGTTATATGCCAATTTTATCTTAATTGAAAGTGCTTATTTACAATATTGCAAGGTACTAGGCCAGAAAACTGAGGACAAGTTAGATTCAAAAGGTGAAACACAATCTAGCCTTCAAGAGTTTACGATCTATCCTCAGTTGTTATGGGCAGTAACAAGTATAAGGCCATATAAAGGCATGTATTAGGGTACAAAATTAAATGTAATAGGAGACAGAAGTTCTATTAATTTATTTTTCTATATGTAAATTTCCAGAGGCAGACAATTTTTTTAACTTTTGCAGTCACTTTTATTTCTTTGCATTTATTTTTATTGTTACATTTTGATTAATATTAATATTATATATTGTAATTAGATTTAAGTTTATTCTTTTCTCATATAATAGAATGCAATTTTATAGCTAATGCTTCCTTTACTTTCATTTGTATAAATGAAAACACATGGATTTGAGATATATTATGTAACCTAAAAAAGTACAAAACACAATTTCTTACATTACTAGGTCCATAAGATATTGAATTTAGCTTGTTTCTAAAATAAAAAACAGAGAAGAAAT
>NW_011888917.1:1778847-1781530 GCF_000151845.1 Pteropus vampyrus
GAGAAATTTATATAATGTTATATGCCAATTTTATCTTAATTGAAAGTGCTTATTTACAATATTGCAAGGTACTAGGCCAGAAAACTGAGGACAAGTTAGATTCAAAAGGTGAAACACAATCTAGCCTTCAAGAGTTTACGATCTATCCTCAGTTGTTATGGGCAGTAACAAGTATAAGGCCATATAAAGGCATGTATTAGGGTACAAAATTAAATGTAATAGGAGACAGAAGTTCTATTAATTTATTTTTCTATATGTAAATTTCCAGAGGCAGACAATTTTTTTAACTTTTGCAGTCACTTTTATTTCTTTGCATTTATTTTTATTGTTACTATTTTGATTAATATTGATATTATATATTGTAATTAGATTTAAGTTTATTCTTTTCTCATATAATAGAATGCAATTTTATAGCTAATGCTTCCTTTACTTTCATTTGTATAAATGAAAACACATGGATTTGAGATATATTATGTAACCTAAAAAAGTACAAAACACAATTTCTTACATTACTAGGTCCATAAGATATTGAATTTAGCTTGTTTCTAAAATAAAAAACAGAGAAGAAATCAGTTGGTAGAAGATCCCTAGCTATAGTTGCAGATACTATGTGAAGTATTATGTGTATGTGTGTTTGTTAGCAGAGTTGATGGGACCACAGTATAGTGAAGCCAAATTCAAGGAATCGCTCTATGTGGTTGTTTAGATTTATCCAAGTTATAACAACTAACTTTCTCCCTCATCTTAGTGAACCCATTCAATAATTTGTGATGCTGCTTAGAACATGAATTGAGTCAATCATTATGGGGAAAACATAGATTTATATGGGCGAATGATAAAACATGCCCATAAATATGCCCTAATAAAATATTTTATTATATTAGAAATTGTTCTAGAAGCTTACAAAATTAGTAATGCCATATTATTGAATATTCTACAGCAAATGAGCACAAAGTTTTATGAAACATATATATTTGCAATGTAGCATATATGTTCTAAAAACTCACACTAAAAACTATAAAATGTCACATTATACACTGTCTTAAAACAAAACCTAATTTTAGAATTGAGTCTAAATTTCCTAAGTATGTAGAATTATTTTCCACTTTATATAAATACTAAAAATTCCAACCCATGTTTTACTAGATTATAGATATAAAATAAAATTTGTATAATACATAATATTTTGAGCTATAAGCAAGAAAATTAAATTAAAATTTCTATTTTTCTGATTGGCTTTATTTTATTGAATAATTGAATATATTTAATTTTCCTAGGCTTAGAATTTTTGACCTCGTTGACCTATAATCAGCTCTTCATACTCTGTGTTATGGAGCAAATTCCATTAAGTCTAAGTTCCCTAAATAGTTAAGCAGAGTCATCATTTCCTCAGAAATTCTTTTTATCTCTATTTCTCAGTATCAGTGTAGAGATTCTTATTCATTTGAAGACACTGGTGCTGAATCCTAATGAGTCAAGCCCCGAGTGTTCATTTCATGGGTAATTTCTTCAAGTGCCAAACATCAACCAACATTTCCAGGTGTCAGAGTGGGTATGAGTGTTCATTTTCTGTTGGGTGGTGCCAGAACACATTTCTTTCAAGATATTTAACCCTACACTACTTTTGCTTGACACGCCTCCCCCTTAACAATCATTTCAAGATTTTTTTCTAAATAGTTATCAGTGTAATCTAAAAGACAAGTGACTCAGAGAGAAGGAAAAAATTAAAACACAACCATTTGTCACAGTGTATACTAGTAAATCAATACTCTTGGTCTTAATAATGTTGGGACAGGAGATTACATTGTTCTCTACTCATTAGTCACACACTCATCTACAGAATACTCAAATATCATTTGAATGGACATTGTCTGGCATGTGGACTAAAAGGAGCCACATCTTTATTGGCACAGCATTGAAGATAAATTACTTGGTAGTGCTTCCTGTATTTCATATACCCACATGAGCACATTGATGGAGTTTGCAATTAATACTTTTGGATTCTTGCCCACTTATCCCTTGAAATGCTATAATATGAAGTGGAAGGTAAAGTTTAAATTTAACTTTTCTCTGTAGTCTGTAACACAATGTTTAAAAATGGCGTTAATCCTTGGTTGCCATATTTCCATCAGAATGTAAATCACTCCCTTAAAAAGCCACAGAGTCAGCAGCAGGCAAAATTCCCATATATAAGTTCTGTTGGAGGTGTGTGCCTGTGACTGCCCACTTTTCTTCCTCACTCTCATAGGATTCAATAATCATCAATTAAGTAATTGATAAGTGTTGAGAAGTTATAAACGTTTAATTTTTTAGTCTAGATGTAATTATTAAAATTTGAAACATAGTAAGCACCTATAGCCTCCTTTTTCTAAAAATCTCTAGGTACTTATGGCTCACACCATGAATATTTTGATAGGAAGTCCCAAATATTGGTAGGTAACCATGATATGGTCTGGTATATTTGGATTTACTTGATGGTAAAGAAAAATTGTATCCTCTCCTGCTCACCTCATAAATTTGGCAAACTTAGAATAGTCATAATATAATTTAGAAGCATTCAAACACAGTAAAAGTAGCATGGTGTTTGGAATCCCAATCTGGGAAAAAATCTGTTTACCATTTCTCATTTATGGGGCTTGGACCATTGTTTTAATTCTTTTAAGTCTGAGTAACTTCACCTTTT
>NW_011888917.1:1781580-1800584 GCF_000151845.1 Pteropus vampyrus
TTGGTCTTAATAATGTTGGGACAGGAGATTACATTGTTCTCTACTCATTAGTCACACACTCATCTACAGAATACTCAAATATCATTTGAATGGACATTGTCTGGCATGTGGACTAAAAGGAGCCACATCTTTATTGGCACAGCATTGAAGATAAATTACTTGGTAGTGCTTCCTGTATTTCATATACCCACATGAGCACATTGATGGAGTTTGCAATTAATACTTTTGGATTCTTGCCCACTTATCCCTTGAAATGCTATAATATGAAGTGGAAGGTAAAGTTTAAATTTAACTTTTCTCTGTAGTCTGTAACACAATGTTTAAAAATGGCGTTAATCCTTGGTTGCCATATTTCCATCAGAATGTAAATCACTCCCTTAAAAAGCCACAGAGTCAGCAGCAGGCAAAATTCCCATATATAAGTTCTGTTGGAGGTGTGTGCCTGTGACTGCCCACTTTTCTTCCTCACTCTCATAGGGTTCAATAATCATCAATTAAGTAATTGATAAGTGTTGAGAAGTTATAAACGTTTAATTTTTTAGTCTAGATGTAATTATTAAAATTTGAAACATAGTAAGCACCTATAGCCTCCTTTTTCTAAAAATCTCTAGGTACTTATGGCTCACACCATGAATATTTTGATAGGAAGTCCCAAATATTGGTAGGTAACCATGATATGGTCTGGTATATTTGGATTTACTTGATGGTAAAGAAAAATTGTATCCTCTCCTGCTCACCTCATAAATTTGGCAAACTTAGAATAGTCATAATATAATTTAGAAGCATTCAAACACAGTAAAAGTAGCATGGTGTTTGGAATCCCAATCTGGGAAAAAATCTGTTTTCCATTTCTCATTTATGGGGCTTGGACCATTGTTTTAATTCTTTTAAGTCTGAGTAACTTCACCTTTTCAATGGAATGGTGTCATTTGCTGTTGTGTGAATGTTTCTGGAAATTGTTTTGTTAATTGTTTTGTACAATATTGGCGGAATGGTGTTTAATAAGTGTTAGCAGTGTATAACATTCTTAAGAAATTAGAAAAGAATAATAAACCTAATTCATTCATGCATTCAATAAGTATGAAATGTTTTCTCTGTGCAAATTAGCATAATAATTTCTCAGAAACAAACTTCTAGGAGTTAAATATTAGGGAATTTTTCTATCAATCAATTGCTTTCAAATTATCAAAGGAAATTATAGAAAAAGCAAAGAGTTGCAATAATCCATTTTGCAAACCATCATCCTAGACATTAGAATTATTGGTGAGCTTTGTGGCCTTTGTATTCATATTTAATAAAAAAAATAAATCTAATAAATTGTTATATATGGCAATACGAATATGGCCTCAGTGTCCAGAGCTTCTTTTATTTTCTGAAATAGAAGAAGATAGTTCACTCAAATTGGCTTTTGAAAATGGACCAAATACTCCAGATGTTCTAACACTGCCAGCAGAGCCTGTCTATGATCCATGTCAGAACTGCAGCTGTCAACATGAAAGCACACCTGCCACTGGTTTACTGTCAGCAAATGACTTTTCAATTGTATTAGGAAGTGAAGCAAACTGCCGAATGAAGCATTCACCTTTGAAAAGAATTCATGCCACAATGTGATTTTTCTTCATAAAAATTCAGGGATCTCTAGAGCCTTCTCAAGTACTAACCTTGAGCTCAGAGAGCAACACTAAAAATTAGTAGATAAATCTCAGACTGTTCTTAGGTCATTAGATAGAACAAGCTTGTGGTAGGTTCACTACAGAGAAACAAGTATTTGCACATTAATTAAAGAAGCCCTACTACAAATTAGCACAATTCACTTAGAAAGCAGGAGTAAATTATAAAATAGAACTAAATAAACTTATTTGATATTCAATATTTCTGAGGATTTGATTGAGAAACTCATTGAGATGATAAAATTTTAGATATTTGGAGGTTTTAGTTAATGTTTTGAGATATAACTAAACTTGGAAAATGGCAACTGACAATGAAATTCTCCCCAAGTAAAAAAATGATGACTCTGACTTCAAGTTAAAATAATCTTCCTCTGCTTTAGTTTCGTTATTTGTAAAAAAAAATGAGATTCTTATACTTGTCTTATATCAAGAATAGATGAGATTCTGAATTCTGATGATTCTTAAACTTAGAAGAGATTCGGAGGTGGGGCATCAGATCCATACACTTAGAAAGCCCTCCAGGTAATGGCTATGAGCAGTTAGGTTTATGCATCTTTTAGATTTCTTTGTGTTTGTAGCTTCTTTTGCCACGTGGCTTCAGTTTGCTTCTTTCTTTCCATCTATCGATCTATTTTTTTATTTACTTTCTTCTTCTCCCAGCTATGACTTGCCTCTTTCAGCTTGTCTTTAATTCAAACTCCCTGAAAGATTATTTCATCATTCTATTTAGTCCTTCTTTCCCTTTGGATTACTACCTAGCAACACTCCGACTTATTATAGACCACTGGCAGATATATAAATTAGCTTATACCTAACTCTGGTCCAGGCTGGTGGGACTTGGTCGGTAGAGTTGTATGGTCAGCTTTTTATTACCAGCTTTGTTTAGGACTATAGGTACTCATTTACCATTAAAATGGGAATCCAACTGAATTAAAGAAGGGTTAATGAAAGGAGGGCAGAGGATATAGTGAGAACTGCTTAGAGACCAAATACGAATGTACTATCCATAGCCTCTGTTCTTTAAATTCATATCTAGTTTCATGGAAACCTGTTTCAGAACTCTAATAGGTAGATACAGAGTGAATTTGCTGACCTGATATGTATTTGTAAAATATTGAATCCATCACCATTTAACAGACATTTTAGATATGTTTACTTTAAAATCGTATATACATAACTATATTCAAGTACTGTTTCACTTATGTTTTATCATGTATATAACAAAGCACTTGAATTTATAGAAGATCAAATATAAACAATGTCACCTACTACCACCATTGGAAAACTGGTACTATGCTAGCTTTAGTGAATATCCTTTATTTTAAATATCTGTTTCTAAAGGTTATAAAATTTTGACCTCAATTTGTCAGCTTTATAAAATTTTGCAATTAAGCATTTAATATTTCTTTCATTGTAATTTCTTAAAGTTTATTAAGTTTAGATTATCATTAGAAATGATCTCCTCCACATCACAGCAGCTTCTTGAAATATCATCAGATTAGATATATAAATAATGCTAAATGGAGACTCTCTTCAATGATAATTTATAGTTCTGAGCATGTGACTATAATCATTTATATATTTATTTTCTTTTTTTATTAATTTTTATTATGATGACATTGGTTAACAAAATCTAATAAGTTTCATGTGTACAATTTAACAGTAAGACATATATATATATATTACATTGTGTTATAACCATTTAGAATGCTAACACTATGTATATTTTACCAAAACTAATACTCTTTGAGGACATTGCCTCTTACTCCTCCATCTATTGTTCATTTTTGCTCTGTAATGCTTGATGTACTAGAGAAGGAAAATGGAGCTATTATGTATGGGTAAGCTAAAAAAGAGTTACTCCCCCAAAATACTATAAAATCCACTATAGTATTTGAAATCCTAAATGAGTCATTTTTTAAAAAATCTAGAAATTTTCTAAATTTAGAATCCTTGACTTAACATGATTAGAAAAATAGATTTTATTCCAAACCATACTATTTTTTTCTGAAACTATACCAACTTCCTCAGAAGAAACACAAAGATAACTTTAAATATAGTCGCAGTCGAAATCAGGAGATGATAGCTAGAGATGCAGAGAAAAATCTAAGATTCAGGATATTATTTTATTGCAGTTTATTTTTTACATATTAATTATGTGAATATTATTTTTCACATTTTTAAATATAGGAATAACTTTTATACAGTGAAATTTTATATCTTAACTGCATAGTTTGATGACTTTTGTCAAATGTATATCCCTTTTTATCCCACATCCCTGTGAAAACATAAAATATTCTCATCAACCCAGAAAATTTCCACATCTCCCTTCTCAATCTCTGCTCCAAGAAGCAACTACTTTTATGCTTTCTGTCACTATAGATTAGTTTCGTCTGCAGATGAACTTCATATACGTGAAATCATACAATAGACAGTCTTTTGTGACTGGCTTTAGTTGCTCAGCATAATGATTTTGCAATTTAAATGTTTTATATGTATTATTAGTTATTTTTTTTATTTCTGAGTAATATTCCATTGTGTGAATATATAACAATTTATGTATCAATTGTTTTCAGGTTTTTTTTTTTTTTTGGTCTATTATGAAGAAAGCTTCTGTGGTCATTTTTATACGTCTTTTAATTGAAACTTTGTTGAGATAATTGTAGATTCCACATGCAGATGTAAGAAATAATATAGAGATTCCTTGCACATTTTTCCCAGTTTCCCTCAATATAACCTTTTGCAAAACTATACTATAATGTCACACCAGGATATTGACATCGATACAATCTACCTATCATATTCAGATTTTCCCACTTTTACTTGTACTCGTGCGTATGTATTAGGTTATATGCAATTTTATCACCTGTATACATTAGTAGCCACTAATGACCACAGTCAAGATACTCAATAGTTCCAACTCCACAAGCATGCCTTATCTTGCTCTTACATAACTGTACCTACAACCCTCTTTAATCCACCCGTCTATTACTAACTAATTCTTGGAAACCACCAATCTAAACTACACATCTAAAATTTTGTCATTTCAAATGATACATAAATTGAATCATGTAATGCGTAGCATTTTAGGATTGGCTTTTTTCATTCAGTATAATTCTCTGGAGATTAATCCAAGTCATTGTGCATATCAAGGATTTATTTCATTTTATTGCTGAATAGTGGCATGAATTTGCCATAATTTAACCATTCACCTGTTGAAGTACATCTGGACAAATTGCAGTTTGGGACTACTGCAGGTAAAGCTGCTATGAACATTCACATGCAGGTTTTTATGTAAACATAAGTTCTCATTTTTCTGAGATATAGATAGATTTTATGCATTGAGTATAATCACTGGGTCATATGGTATTTGCACAATTAGGTTTATAAGAAAAAGCCAGACCATTTTCCAGATGTCTGTCCTATTTTACATTCACATCAGCATGTCTGAGTGGTTTTTCCTTCCTTGAAAGCGTTTGATGTTGTCATTAATTTTCATTTTTTCATTTTGGTCAGTGTGTAGTGACATGTCACTGTAGTTATAATTTACATTTCCCTGAGAGCTAATGATACTGAACAACGTTTCATATACTTATTTACCATCTCTATATCCTCGTCAATGAATTGTTTGTTCATGTCTTTTAGTCAGTTTCTAATCAAATTGTTTTTTACTGATGAGTTTGAGAATTCTCTATATATACTAGATACTAGCCTTTTGCCATGTGATTTGCAAGTAGTTTCTCCCAGAATATAGCTTACCTTTTTATTTCATGTGGGCATTCACAGAATAAAACCCCTCAATATTTATAAGATCTATATCAGTCAAGATTCTCCCAAGAAATTAAATTTTATATATATATATACATATATATATGTGTGTAAATATGTGTGTATGTGTAAGTATGTATGTATGTATGTATTTGTGTTTGTTAGGTGTATATACACACACATACACACACACACACACATTTGTTCTCGAATCTTTGCTCTTAATGTTATCAGCTGATTAGATGAGGTCCATCAACATTCTGGAAGGCAATCTTCCTTATTAAAGTCTACTGATTTAAATGTTAATCACATCTAAAAAGTAACTCACAACACTTAGATTGGAAATAACTGTTCACCATAGTCTAGCCAAGGTGACACAAAAAAATTAACCATCACAAGTTCAATTTATCAATTTTCCCTTATCTCAATCATGCTTTTAGTGGCTTAAGAATATTTGCCTAGCCCTAGATCCCCAATATTGTCTGTTTTTTTCCAAAAAGTGTTATACTTTTATGTTTTATATTTAAGTCTATGCAGCAATTTGAGATAATTTTTGTATAAGATATGAAGCTTAAGTTGAGGTTTATTTTTTTGCCTATAGATGTATAATTGCTTCAGCACCACTTGATGAAACATTCCTCCATTGAATTGATTTTGCATTTTTGTCAAAAATCAGTAGAGCATATTTGTTTGGCTATATTTTATAAAAGTATTTTTGTGACATATTTTTATTTATCTTGGGTAAATGCCAGCACATGAGATTGCTGGATCATAGGCTATATTGATGTTCAACACATTCTCAACAGTGATTCATGCTATCAGTCTTGTTGATTTAATTCATTCATATTGGATGTGTAATATCATCTCGTCATGACTTCAACTTGCATTTCCCCAATGACTAATCGTGTTGAACACTTAATTATGTTTCTTTTGGCTATTCTCATTGCTTTCTTTTGAAGTATCTGTTCACTATTTTTGCCCATTTAAAAAATTTGGTTTTGTCTTTAGATTGGGTTTAAGTAGTGTCCATATATTCTGCATGGTAGTCCTTTGTTGTGTGTTTGCGTGTTATTTGTAATTTTTTCTCAACTTGTGGTTTGCTCACTCTTTTCTTACCATTGTTTTTTAATAAGTAGAATTTTTAAAAATGTGGATGAAGCCCAATTTTCAATATTTTGTCTTTTATTAGTTTGTGCTTTCTGTGTCTTATGTAATAATTTTTGGCATACTCTAAGATTGCAAAGACATTTGCCTATGTTTTTCTTGAAAAGACGATTTATTCTGAAGTTAGAATAGTATTTTGGCGTAGTGTTTTAAATATATAGATTATATGATCAATTCGTTGGGTATATAAATGTTGAATAACTAAGATATACACCTGAAACTAAAGTTAGTTATATTTTAATAAACATCGTTTCATTGAAAAATAAATGAGCAAAAATAAAAGTGCATAAATGTAAATATATATTATGTAAACTTATCTGATAGCATTGATTAAGCTGTCTACATTCTAATTTTTGAAAAAATTGTTTCTGTTAGTTACAGGAAACAAGCATAGAAATTAAATAAATATAATTGTGAAATTTTCTTTCTCTCTTTAGTTTTGAAAATGTGTGCTTAATTTTTGAAGATCTCAAGTGAATATGCATTTTGGATGGTTATGTGTACATGATGAATTAAACATTTTATTATTATAAAATATCTTTCTTTACCTCTAGTAACATTCCTTGTCTTGAAGTCAATTTTGTCTCATACGGCACTCCAAATTTCTTATGAGTAGTGTTTATAAGGTGTAATTTTTACCATTGTTTTGCTTGAGTCTTTATATACTAGTGTGCCTTATATAAACAGCAAATAATTGCATCTTGCTCTATCATACACTCTGACAATCTTTACCTTTTAATTGAGGGAGTGGCTTAAAGTTTAGACTACTTTAATTTAATTTAATTATTGATAAATTTGGTTTTAAGTTTATATTATTGCTATTTGTTTTCTGTTTGTCCTAAATCTTATTTACAATTTGTAATCCTCATCTTCCTTCTAATTTCTGTCTGGTAACATTTCTATCAGCAAGAAGTCATTCCCTGATATACATATTTGCAGCTGACAAATTTTATTTTATTTTTCAGCATGTCCTTATTTCACCTGCATTTTGACTAGATAACAAAATCTTGGATGGAAGTGTTTTTTTCTGTCCCCCTTTGGCATTTTAAAGATGTTATATTTTTGTCTTCTGTCTTACATTGTCAAGAAAATTTTAGCATTGTTCTGGTTACTATAAAAAGACCTTTTCTTGAGCTGTTTTGAAATTTTTTGTCATTATTTTTTTTTTAGCATTTGCCTATGATATGTGTTGGGTTTTCTCCTGATATATGTTTGTGTGTATGTGTGCATGTGTGTGTGTGTGTGCGTGCGCGTGCGCGTGCGTGTGTGTGTGTGTGTGTGTGTGTGTGTGTACATATCATGACTGAGATGCACTGAGAATTTTTAGATTGGTAGTTTTCGTTTTCATCAAATTGATAGAACTTATGGAAAGTTTTGAAAAACATCCTTTTCTCCTCTAGGCTTTTCTTTTTTTTTTTCTGACACTTCAAATAAATGTATGTTATACCATATTATGAGACCCTTGATATATCTGAGATACATATCAGCCATTGTTTCTGTGTCCTTCAGTTTGGACATTTTCTACTGCCTTGCTTACATGTTTAGTGATTTGTTTCTTCTGTAGCATATAGTCTGTTAGTAAGCACATCTAATTAAATTTTTATATCATTTATTTTTTTTACTGTTTTCAACTTTTCATTTGATTTTTTTAGAGTCATTTTCTTGATCAGAATCCCTATCTATTCACGTTAAATGTATCTTTTTCTTTAAGTTATTGATCACATTTACAGTGTATGTTTTAAAATCATTGTCCAACAATTCCAACATGTGTATTTCTATTGACTGCTTTTTTACTTCTGGTTTTAGGACAATTTTTTCTGTTTCTACATATGTCTAGTGATTTTGCTTGTGTGCTTGTTATTGCAGAGGCTATGATTTGAAGGAAATGGATCGTTACTTCTGCCTTAAACTCTATCTTAAAGACTTTAATTCTGACTGTCAGTTAATTTCTTTGTGGCTTAGCATGATTTTGTGAGCCTGGCATATAAGATTTATTAGGGTGGATATAAAGTAGCCTTTACTCTAGAGCAGTTTTATTCCTAAGTCCTTGCCTTTCTGGAATCTCTTGTTAAAAGGCTGGAATGTTAAACAAGTGACTCTACTCTAGATGACTAGAATTCTATTTCCTTTCACTATCGTGTGGCCTAAAGAGTCTCCATTCAACTCACAAATCCATAGCTTTTCTGCTTTGCTTTCTATTCTCTAACTCTGTGCATAATATATTTTTATACCCATTTTTCTTTCACTTCAGGAAATATTTATTTTTCAGATCTCAAGTAGGTGAATGGAATTTATAATTTACTGGGAACAAGACTTATTTATCAACTGTAGTGTTTTTAAGCACTAAATTGGAATTTTTAACTGGTCCATGAATGTTTACTTTGTCTGAACAGGAAAGTAAATAATTTTATCAAATTTAGCTCTTGATGTAATGTCTTAAAGAAAATTTCAAACACATAAAGAAAAAAAAGTAAATTAAAAACAGTTGGGTGAAAAAAGATGGTCATATTTGTTAGATTGTTCTGGAATTCTCCACCTAAATTAAAAATAATGTAACAATTTAATTCAATTTATTAAATTTTAAAAAATCAGTATAAGTTCCTCTAGATCATCAGAAGGGACAAATACGCTGAAGTATAAAGTAAATGTCCTTCTCATATAGATATACAAGAGCATTCCATTCCAAGACTATTACAACTGTTATCTATAGAGCTCTTGCTATGTGACTGCTAATACTGAACCAAGTATTTTACATGCATTTGAGTCTCAAAACAGTCTAAAGTACAATCTTATTATTCATGTTTTAAAAATGAGGTTTCCGAGGTTTCAAGAAGTTGAGTAACTTTGTCTCAGGGCTATTCCAGCCCTGACATTGGTGTTCAAGCAAAATATTTACTGAAAACAGATTGTGACTCTTAATATCTACTGCCTCACTAATCTTATGATAAGATTTCCATATTTATCTGGTGCTTTAAATGCTCCTTTATTGAATAACAATGTTTTCAAATATCTCCATTATATTTATTTATATATATATATTTTATAAACCTCAAATAAACTTATAAAATGAAATACCTCAAAAATATATAAAATGCCTAAAAGGTCTAATTTTTTTAAGTCAGTTACCCAAGGTACATTTTAATTTGTATGCACAGGAAAAGCCAAGTGGATCTAATTTGCATGGATGCAAAGAATGTATGCAGATATTATAATCATAGTTTTTATTAATTGTTAATTTAAAGTCAGTTTCTCTGTGCTTCAGAATTTATCAGAAGGCAATTTCAAGAGAAGTTCTCATAATACTTTAAGTATAGTATATAACCTACCAAGATAGAGTATTTTGAAAAATATATTTCTTAATTGAAGATATAAACCTTAATAAAGTTAAGAAATTTGTGTCATATATACTTAACAAATGACAATGAGATCTAATTGAACACATTTAAACAGAGTAAACCTTTTGGAAACTTTATTGAATAAAATACATTTTCACATAAGAAAACTTAAACATTTAATTCAGTCAATCAAATTTGTCACACAAATTAATATTATAAATAGCCAATAACATTTTCTCATATATTTGATTTTTATGATAAAAAATATTAGAGAAAATAGTAAAACCTACAGGCTTAAATAAAATGAAGTGTGGTTTCGTAAGGAGCAGTTTGATATTAGTTTCGTATTAAATAGGCTTTCTAAATGCTCACTGTTTATTCATAAGTTTAATTCAAACCAAGGTTATTTTGAAGTATATCACAGAGATACACGGGCAGTAGCTTAGATGCATTTTCTACAAGAGAACAGATTAAGTCTAGTTTCATGAAATTTGGAGTAGCTTACAAAATTGAAGGTAAAGGTTCTAATCTGACAGCTACTGGATAAAATTTGGACTCAAAGTAAATTGTAAGAGCTACTAGATAAAATTTGGACTCAAAGTAAATTGTAAGAGCTTCTAATAATATGTATTTAGTAAACACAAATTATGTGAAAAATAAACACATATTATGATTTCACTATAGTAACTTTCATGTTTTTAAGTAATTAACTCTTTATAAAAATCAAGTGTATAACACTGTAGTAGGGACTGAATTACAAAGAAGCCCAGGACCAATGTTCATTTATTCTCCAACTAATTTTTTTTTGTTGTTTTCTGTAATGCTCAAGATAAATGGCTTTTATCTTGGTCCTGTATGTGACATAAGATGAGCTCTGAGACTTGCAAAAGTTCAGCAAGTTATTTGTATCTCCTTTACCCATCACCAAAGAAGTATATCCTTAAATATACTCTAGTTTGGAAAAAAAAAAAAAAAACACCGAATCTTTTGTCAATTAAATTTTAGGGGACTTAGCTCATCTTTTAATGACATAATTTGTACAAATATATATTAAGTATTATTGATATAATGATATTAAGTCCAGTAAATTTGGTAATTGTATATGCTCTTAGAATTATCACCTGAAGCAAGATGTAGGACATTTGCATCCCTCTAGAAAGTTGTACGTATTTCCAGTCAATTCCACAACTCCTGTACCTACCAGTGGCAAAATTTTCTGATTTCTATTTCCATAATTAGTTTCATCTGTTCCTAAAATTAATGTAAATGCAATCTTAAAATACTCATTCTTTTATATATGGTTTCTTTTGCTCAATTTAATGTTTCTGAATTACATTCATGTATTTATCAGGAGTCTTATTTCTTTTTATTGTTGGGTGATTTTTCACAGTATGAGTATATTACAAATTTGTTTATTCATTTTCTTGTAGATAGTGGGATTGTTTTTAGTTGCCATGCATATTCTCATACAAATCTTCTTATGGACATATGTTTTTATATATTTTGGATAAATATCTTTTAGTGGAATTGTTGCACTTTAGGGTAGGTTTAGGTTTAGCTTTGTAAGAAAATACCTAGCAGTTCTTCAAAACAATTGCACAATTTTATGTTCTTACTTGTGTAACCATTAGCATTTTAGAAGAGTTCCAGTTGCTTTAATTTTTGGCAAACATTTAGAGTTATCTATATAGTTGATTTTAGGCATTCTAGTAAATTGAAATTGTATCTCACTATGATTTAAGTTGGTTCTCTTTAATGGCTAAATGATATTGAGTACCTTTTTGTAGGACTGATGACCATTATGTATCTTCTTCTATGAAGGGTATATTTAAGACTTTTGCCCGTGTTTAATTGAAATGTTTATATTGTTGATGTCAGAGTTCTTCGTATATTCTCTGTTTAAGTCTTTTGTCAGACATAAGCACTACTAATAATTTTCTTCCACTCTGTAGTTTGCCTTAGTCACTTTCTTAATGATGTATTTTGAGGAACAGGCATGTTTAATATTGATAAACTTCACTTTAACAGTTCAACTTAACATTCTTATGGTCAATACTTTTCTGCCTAGGGTAAAAAATATTTTGTGTCCTATGTGAGAAATATTCAACTAACCCATAGTTTGAAGATAATCTTGTTTATATTACTAGCTTTTATATTTAGGTCTATGCTTTCTCTCAAACTAATTTTTGGTGTGAAGTGAGACAAGTCAACAGATTTTTTAAGGAATTTGTTCATTTCATCTGAATTATCTAATTATTGGCATAAATTGTATTTATCTCTTTTAGTCATTCTTTTTCTTTCACTACCTCCTTTTTCTTGGTTATTATAACTCAGAATTTATCAATTTTATTGATCTTCCAAAGAAGCAACTTTAGCTTTGTTAATTTTATCTTTTGTCTCTTTTCTATTTTGTTGACTTCTGCTCTTATCTATATTATTTCTTTACTTTGTTCTTATTTACTTTTTGGTTTTAAAAACTGAAGTCATTGATTTTAGATGTTTCTTTTTAAGATACCTCTTCTACCCCATCCATCTAGCCACTGAGTTACACTCAGAGTTCAAATACATCATAGCTATTATTGCTGCCTTCCTGCCCTGTTGCCACTCCTTAACAGACCCTGACTTATTTGGGAAATATTCCATGTACCTCAAGGAGAATCCCCTTAGCTATTCTATCCTACCTTTAACCATCAGTCTATCACTTTTATGAACTTTGTGAATGTCCTTGTGAAAAAGCCTCGCAATTCAGACTTGTTCTGCAGTTAAGCCTCCCTGTCATTCTAATTTATCATGCCTGCCACATGTGGCAATAAAGTCTGTTAAAAGTTCAACTAGTATGTATGTTATCTTTTGCTACCCTAAAACAATGGCTTAAACATCAGAGTTCACTATGATTCTCATTGACAAGGCAGTTCTCCACATGATTGTTGAGATCATGCATGTGACTGAATTTAGCTGGTAGCTGGGATCAATTGGAATTTCTAAGACAGCCTCTATCCTATTTCTGAGTAGAAATACAAACCGTCCATTAGTGTATCAGTTCTCCAAAGTATTTCATCTTCCCAGGCCTTTGCATCTTTCTAGGCCTTCCAGTATGTGCTCTCAGTCTAGCATTACCTGGATTTTCTTATTTCATGGCAGCTAGGCTTCAAAAGAAAGTATTCCCGAAGAATAAGCCCCCAATGTACAGGCACTTTTCAAGTCTCTGCTTGTGTAATACTTCTAACTTTGCCTTGACCAAAGTCTTGTAGGATAGCCTAGGAAGATAGGTTCATTGTGGACCACCAGAGCAATTTTTAACTTATGCCTGAAAATCTGTAGCAGTAGGTCTTCCTGCCACTCAGCAAAGATGAAAACAGCTGTAGATATCTTCCCTCCTAGAAAGGTTTCTTTATTTTTTTTCTTTATTCTTTTTAGGTTACTTTGCATGCTCAGCTATCTGAGGGATTACAAAACAAAATTGAAATTTATGATTTTATAGATTACCCATTTGTTTTCATGATTAAGATGGGAGCAAAAAACTCTTACAAGTTTTTTGCACCTAAACTCTAAGTGGAACCAATGCCTACTACTTGTATTTCGTACTTTCTCACTGCCCTTAATGCTTCAGGACCCCATAACTTTCCCTCTTAAGCTAAGTGAATAATCTTATTTACTGATGGCACAGAAAACAGAAGCCAATAGGGGTCAGCTTCCTTTCACCAGACCTATAAATGTGGCTAATATAATATAATATAATATATATAATACAAATAAGCTAATATCTTATTTCTTACCACAAGCCTTTTTTTCTTTTTAAACCCTAACTGGAAATCTCTTCTCTCAAGTCCCATGTTATCTGCTTTATTGATACTTTTTCCTACGTAGGTGCCCTTATTTTTGGATGGCCTCTGGTTATTTAAGTATATATTAGGTACCATTCTTTACTGCTATTTCACTAAGTGCTTTCTCTATCATAATTATCACTGCATATACAATTGACTATTAACCTGTCTATAGCCCACTCCGTAGCTTCACTTATGCACACATCTTAGGCCATAAGCTTCAGGAGGTAGAAATTATTTCTCTCCACATCACAGTTGTATTCCCAGCACCAAGCATAGTGCCCAACACTCAGTGTGTACACAACAAAAATATGTTAAGCATGTGGATGTGTATTAACACATGTCTGATCATGTTACATGAGCATATTGCAAAACCCTGGCCAGGAGATACTAGCTTAGTGATAAAATAGTAACTGGTCAACATTATAAAACAAGAACTATATGTGCCATAGTAGAAAATATAAAATTATTTTAACTTTGTGAATTTTATTTAGTATATTTAATGACTTTACAAGACAGATTTTTGGGGAAGGAAAATAAAAAGGGAGCACATTCTTCTAGGAGGAATCTCATTCAAAAAAGGACAAATTACACACATGCCTTTATAAATGCTCATTCTACTTTAGGAATATTATTAATGGGGATGTATATGAGAATGACGTGACATTTGGGAAAAGACTGGAAACCACTGATTTTTTTTTAAAAAAATGGATTACTAAATGTGGTTTGGTTTCTGTGTTCTACTTGTGCTTAGAGTTTAGCTAACTGGAAACACTTTTCATATTTACTGAAGCAAAACAGCAGTTTACTAAGTAGCATCCCAACATCCTAAAAGAATTTAATGCAGTTTCCAAAAACGGGCAACACTCCCAGTTAATGGCAGTGAGCACTGTGAGAGAACTGATTTTACAAGTACTTTTTTATCCAGTGCTTTAAAAATTCAGTGCACTCTTAACACAGATAGATGTTTTAACCCTTTCAGTTACGGTGTATTTCAAATGTCAGAAATGGTTAATGTGAATAAATTACCAAAGAATTACTAGAACTTGAAAAAAATATTTTAAGAGAACATTTTAGATCTGGAGGGACTCCAAAAATCATCTCATGACTTATGAGAAACATATGGCCCAGATAAGTTTTGCTTATACAAGAGAATACTAGGGACAAAAGTATTTTAGAGCAGAAGCCTTCCACCTTCTCAAGATGTGTTTCCTCTGTTCCTCTACCACCCCTTACTTTCCACTCACCATGTCCAAGCCACAGAAACTTTCCTTTTCCATTCAAACATTCTAAGCATATTCCTATTTAAGAACAATTGTACCTGCTGGTGATTGTGCTGGGAGTGTTCTGGCCCTATATCCTCTCACAATTGACTCCTTTCCATCCAGATCTCAAGGAATATGTCGCTTTGAGTACTCTTCCTCAAGTAACTTCTTTCCCTTTCTGCCGTTATTTTATTACGTCACCCTCTATTGTTTTCTTCATAGTATTTACCTGAAATTATATTGTCCATTAATTTATTTTGTATTCTGTCTCCTCACTCTTGAACCTAAGTTCCATAACAATAATATAGTTGACTTACTTACTGCACTATCACTAGAGTCTAGAATAGTATCTGGCACTAGGAAGCATTCAGTAAGTATTTGCTGCATGATTGAATTATTTACTCATATGATATCTGTGATGCCAGTCTTGTTACTACATTTCAAAAAAAAAAAAAAAACGAGTATGCATTTAAACATATATTCAATTTTAGTTGACTCTTTTTTAACCAAAACTTTTTTATAATCTTTCTTTAGAGCGTTTTTGGGACATGGAAATGATTCTGTAACTATTTATTGACATATATATCAATATCGATTTAAAAGTACATCAATATTTTTAGTCTTGTCTGCCTGCATTAATTCATACATCGCTATGCATTTTGCTTCTTGGCATCTGCTGATTCCAAATTCTCCAGTTTGCAGCATAGCACCAATGAGTTTGGTGCCATATGTCTGCCCTTCTTTGGTCCAAGTTTTGATCAGTCAAGTGATGGCAAGCTGACTCTTGCCATTTTAAGGAGGATAGGGATTTGATGTGGAGCCAATCCATTAAAATATTTTTTTGAAGATAAATGTGTTCTAAGCATTAAGGGGCAGCATAAGCTGCATTGTATGTATGTGTGTGTACAAAATTTTAAATGTTGCTGTGCTCGTGTGTTTGACTAAAATTATTCTATATGAACAGTAATGAGGATTTTTATCCCCTGAAGGAGGGTAGTCTATTGTTTCACTCATAACAATATGAAAACTCAATGTTGCAGTTTAGTGATTTGAAACACCACCAACAAATATGAAAAAATACTTTGAAAGATGCTCTGATTATGAACTAATAGTGTAAAAAAATGCATCTAGAAGTCTAGCCTACAGCTTTCCTCTGACTCCAGTACAAATTCTGTTTAGTTTTTTTTAATTGATATCTCATTATCAAAAGTAGTAGAAATAATTATAAAAAATACATAATAGCATAGAATAAATAAGAATACATTATGAGCTGCAGATTTTTTAATTATTAAAATCATCCTAAGGGTAAAGTTAAGAATAAAAGAAAAAGATACCAAAAGTTTGTAAAAATTGTTAATAACTTTTACCTTGAGATTATTAGTGGCTGAAGCAGAAATGGGAAAAGTTTTTTGCAGTATCCATGAGATAGTTTTCAAATACCAGTTATTTAAGAAAAGCAAAATTCATTGTTTTTTTAACACCGAGGTTTGGGGGAAAAAAAGCTGTAATAGGGCATCACAAAGAGACATCAGTCATATCTAAACATATCCTAACCACATCTTTATAGTCAATAGTGGGAGTTATGTTGAACTATGCCTTAAAGTAAGATCAGACACAAAAACAGATTCTAAGATGGGCCATAGATATTTATTCAAAATTTTCAGTTTGCTAAGGTGTTCTGGACTGGTTAAGGGATAAAACAAAGACTCTTGGCTAAGTATATTTCAAAAACTTCATTTAAGGAACGTGCAAGTTGGAAGTGCCATCAAATTAAAAAAATAAAATGTTCAATTATGTCAATACATTAATGTTACCCACAATTCCCCATTTTCAAATTTTAGCAATATTGTAGCTCATATACAAGACAAATGGGACATGGATGTATATTCATATTCTAACTCAACTATTTACTAGGTATTTAAATATATAGAAGTTACTTAATTTCTTTGATCATGAGATCCTTTTCCTGTATAAACAAAAAATCAAATAGTTATCTATGCATCATATACCTTAGTAAGAATTATATTAAATAGCACAGGTAAGAACCCCCACCCTTATCCCAATAGTACCTGACATATAGCAAGTACTCAATAATTAATACCTCATGTCCCCTTGGCTGCCACATGCACTATATGTATCAGAAAAATATTCCTCCAAGAAACAGCGATATTGAGAGAAAGAAGTCTTTCAGCAACATGAGTTGCAGGTAAAACTTTTGTTGAACCATAGGAATCACAATTAATAGATGAAAAGAGCTGATATGTACTTAGCCGTTCCTGGACCATTCTCCACATAATACTGTTTTTTCCACTTAATTCCATAACAGCCTCAAAAAGGAAAAGATATGCCATACTTTTTTCTTGCTACAAGAAAGTTTTAATTGAAAACAAGAGTGCTGGGCTGAATACAGCTTCAGCAGATTCCCAGTTAAATTAGAAGGGGCTTTTCATTTAAGTCCTAGTGTTGATATGTCACTGTGCTCTGTCACTTTGAAAAGCGGTCGTGCTTTGTTATCAGCACTGAGCTCTGGCAGGCTTCTGATGTAGACTTAGACTAAAATAGAATGCCAGAATGATGAAGGCGCTGCTTACCTTCAAAAACCCCCAGGATGTGAATGTAGGCAAAGGTGCTGACATATTGCTCTGTCCAATCCAGTGGGTTTGATAATCTTCGACTGATCATTTTCACATTTCGGATTGTAATTTGAAAATTTAAAAGGGATGATAGGTTTTCAACAGAAGCCTGAACATTACTAATTCGATGAAATTTATGCCATCCGAAGACTTTATTTCTTAGGCAAATTATTAATGATTAATTCTTGCCCTTTAACTTGCAAATGCTATTTAGGAAGTCTTTAAACAAAGCATACTATGTAAAGGAGGGTGACCTGCCAATAAACAGTCATATGTTGAACAAACATTGCGTGCCAACCTTCTGAAAAGTACTGAGATAGGTACTGGAAACAGAGTCCCTGTCTTCTAGCAGGGAGACATATACAAAAATAAGTAATTATGAAAGAATGCAGCAGGTGAAATATTATGCATAGAATATCACTGAAGCACAAAAAGCAATTATCTTGATATCTCTTAGGAAGTAACAGAAATAGTACATGTCTAACCAGTATCTTTGTTCCTAATTATCAGACCAGCAAATTCTATCTATGGCTGAATATTTATATTGATATGACGTTATCTTTCTTGGCTAAGAGCAAGATTTCTCTTTGGAATAGCAGAACAGGCATATTCAAATAGAGAATGTTATAGGGAAAGTGGAAAGGTTTTTGAGGACTCAGAATTACTATTCTTTCATACCTCTGCCACACTCCTCCAAACACAAATCCACAATTAAACTCTCTGTACAATGAAGCGTTCCATGTCTTTTTTGGTTGGTGATTTATGGAACAGAAATCTCTTCTGAAAATGCTTTCTTCTAGGTCTTCCATGCTCTTTAATGTGGGCTCACTTCCTACTCAGCATGTTTCTCCACATTAAACTCTGATAGGTATAATAAGCATATAGCTATGAGTGTTTAAGAGGGTATATATTATAAAAGAAAATAAGTATATTTTTCTACACTTGCTGCTTTTTAAAAAATAAATTTATTTGAAAGCCTGCCCCTCTGTAGGGTAGTATTTTACCAACACAGGAGTGCTGCTCTGAGATTTAATCAATGGGCATTTGTTTTTCCACACTAATTTTAAACCACAAACTGACATACAAATTGAAGATGATAATAGGTTCACAGCTTTTCAATTGACTCAAATGTCATACTATCTTTGCAGAGCATTTGATCAAGTTTAATGCCTTTTAATAGTTTAAATCTTGGTTTTCTCTAATCCACATCATCCAAAATATTTGACTCCTACCTTAAAGCAAATAAAGGTAGAGGATCTCTTACATCTTCAATAAAAGTTTTCAAAAATGAATCAGCCACATGTTTGAGTCCTATCTCTGTGAGCAAATCCCCACAGTAAATCAT
>NW_011888917.1:1801184-1803840 GCF_000151845.1 Pteropus vampyrus
AACAAAAAATCAAATAGTTATCTATGCATCATATACCTTAGTAAGAATTATATTAAATAGCACAGGTAAGAACCCCCACCCTTATCCCAATAGTACCTGACATATAGCAAGTACTCAATAATTAATACCTCATGTCCCCTTGGCTGCCACATGCACTATATGTATCAGAAAAATATTCCTCCAAGAAACAGCGATATTGAGAGAAAGAAGTCTTTCAGCAACATGAGTTGCAGGTAAAACTTTTGTTGAACCATAGGAATCACAATTAATAGATGAAAAGAGCTGATATGTACTTAGCCGTTCCTGGACCATTCTCCACATAATACTGTTTTTTCCACTTAATTCCATAACAGCCTCAAAAAGGAAAAGATATGCCATACTTTTTTCTTGCTACAAGAAAGTTTTAATTGAAAACAAGAGAGCTGGGCTGAATACAGCTTCAGCAGATTCCCAGTTAAATTAGAAGGGGCTTTTCATTTAAGTCCTAGTGTTGATATGTCACTGTGCTCTGTCACTTTGAAAAGCGGTCGTGCTTTGTTATCAGCACTGAGCTCTGGCAGGCTTCTGATGTAGACTTAGACTAAAATAGAATGCCAGAATGATGAAGGCGCTGCTTACCTTCAAAAACCCCCAGGATGTGAATGTAGGCAAAGGTGCTGACATATTGCTCTGTCCAATCCAGTGGGTTTGATAATCTTCGACTGATCATTTTCACATTTCGGATTGTAATTTGAAAATTTAAAAGGGATGATAGGTTTTCAACAGAAGCCTGAACATTACTAATTCGATGAAATTTATGCCATCCGAAGACTTTATTTCTTAGGCAAATTATTAATGATTAATTCTTGCCCTTTAACTTGCAAATGCTATTTAGGAAGTCTTTAAACAAAGCATACTATGTAAAGGAGGGTGACCTGCCAATAAACAGTCATATGTTGAACAAACATTGCGTGCCAACCTTCTGAAAAGTACTGAGATAGGTACTGGAAACAGAGTCCCTGTCTTCTAGCAGGGAGACATATACAAAAATAAGTAATTATGAAAGAATGCAGCAGGTGAAATATTATGCATAGAATATCACTGAAGCACAAAAAGCAATTATCTTGATATCTCTTAGGAAGTAACAGAAATAGTACATGTCTAACCAGTATCTTTGTTCCTAATTATCAGACCAGCAAATTCTATCTATGGCTGAATATTTATATTGATATGACGTTATCTTTCTTGGCTAAGAGCAAGATTTCTCTTTGGAATAGCAGAACAGGCATATTCAAATAGAGAATGTTATAGGGAAAGTGGAAAGGTTTTTGAGGACTCAGAATTACTATTCTTTCATACCTCTGCCACACTCCTCCAAACACAAATCCACAATTAAACTCTCTGTACAATGAAGCGTTCCATGTCTTTTTTGGTTGGTGATTTATGGAACAGAAATCTCTTCTGAAAATGCTTTCTTCTAGGTCTTCCATGCTCTTTAATGTGGGCTCACTTCCTACTCAGCATGTTTCTCCACATTAAACTCTGATAGGTATAATAAGCATATAGCTATGAGTGTTTAAGAGGGTATATATTATAAAAGAAAATAAGTATATTTTTCTACACTTGCTGCTTTTTAAAAAATAAATTTATTTGAAAGCCTGCCCCTCTGTAGGGTAGTATTTTACCAACACAGGAGTGCTGCTCTGAGATTTAATCAATGGGCATTTGTTTTTCCACACTAATTTTAAACCACAAACTGACATACAAATTGAAGATGATAATAGGTTCACAGCTTTTCAATTGACTCAAATGTCATACTATCTTTGCAGAGCATTTGATCAAGTTTAATGCCTTTTAATAGTTTAAATCTTGGTTTTCTCTAATCCACATCATCCAAAATATTTGACTCCTACCTTAAAGCAAATAAAGGTAGAGGATCTCTTACATCTTCAATAAAAGTTTTCAAAAATGAATCAGCCACATGTTTGAGTCCTATCTCTGTGAGCAAATCCCCACAGTAAATCATCCCTGGGCTGGGCTGAAGTCCACAGAGCAATATATGTTTCAGTCTAGAGGACTGCAAATATGCAAATTGGCCATTCAAAGTTAAGAAAATACCTAGTTTTCCATATTTATAGATGCTGCTATTTATATTTTGCATGTGATTTCACCATTTCCTTCTCTACCTTTAGTCTGTTAAGTTCATGAATATGGGAGTTTATTGCATCTCTGTGCCTGGACCAACAGTACATACTCAAAACTTGATGAATAAATAAATAGCTGTCTTTAAGGACTATGAAGAAAGAAAGAACTGGAATTGTAGCAAGACTTTTAAAACAATATCATAAATACTGAATTCTGGCTCTAAAGGCAAAAAATAAAAATGTTAAGAAGGGCATCGATAAGGAGGTTCCTAGAAGAGCACAGCAGAAAGGTTCCAGGGGGCTTTATAAACACTATCCTCAATCTACTGATGAGCTGGCATTAGAGTGGGAATGCAAATCACAATTTTTTCTTTTAAGCAGCACTTTCCAAAGTATTGATCTAGGACAAAACTCAGAGAATAAAAAAAGTGAAATGTCTTACAATGTTATTTAGAACCAACATTTAAAACAAAAATTTTCCTAACTAATATATATCAGTTCAGATATATTTATGTATTAAGTAATACATATAT
>NW_011888917.1:1804185-1806536 GCF_000151845.1 Pteropus vampyrus
CCCAATATGGGAAAATAAGAAACATTTGACTGTTTTACTGTGTCCTCATTCTTTCAGTATTATATAAATAATGCTGTTACAATGTCAAACGCATCATAAGAATAGCCTATAATATTTCCACTCACATTTTATAGAGAAACCTTAACAAGTTGTAGCTGCCAGAATGATGCTCCTCCTTACTAGGCAAAATAACAAAGCAACAATATGTATGAGGAGATCAGCTATTTATAAAGAAATTGCCTTTTGCTTCTAGTTTTAAATCATATGCTGGCTTAAACTATGGTTTTATGGCTATTTATTTAATGTGTGCTTGTGTGTATGTGTCTATGTTTTCTTTCTAGTTACACTATCAGTTTACTCAGCAATTTTGTCACATTTTGACAACAATTAAGAGTTTTAGATATTTTACAGAATTATTTATCATGAAGCATTTCATCTTAAATACAATTTTTAAAAAGAGATAAGCATAGATAAGCTCACTTTACATTTGGTAAATTTCATTTATTAAGAAAAATTATTCTGAATCAGTTTGCATTCTTCTCTGCAAAAAAGCATGCACACATACATAATTATTAAGACAAAATAAATATCATTTGCTCAGAGTTCAGGTATGATATTTATAAATTTATATGGTTAGTGGCTAAAAGATAACATCATCATTAATATGAAGGTGGTTTTATAAAGGCAGTGAAACAAAAGAAAATTGAATTAGATATGGCAAATTGAGCGGAATTAAGTTGTTTGAAGCATAGCATTTTTGTAAAATCTGAAGGTCATTCCACATGTTATTCATTTTGTTCAGTGGATAGCAACCCTGAATAATATATTTTTAAAATAGGCAACATTAATTACAGGGACAAAATTAAAATAGGCAACAGAACAAAACAAAATAAAGCTTCCAAAACATTAAAATCAAAACAGGGAGAACTGTGGCACAATAAGTTAATCAAATCATTCCTTTCATCATTCTGATAAAAGACTAATATCAACATAATGTGAATGAACTCATTATAGACAATGTGTTACCTGAAAATGGAAAGAAGAGTTTAGATAGAGACTACCCAAAAGTCATCTCTGAGAATTATTAAGAAACCTACAAATTGTATCATAATTCACTCTTTCATAATTAACCATTTATCTATTTCTGGTAGGTTGCACTTCTGTGGAATGTTTGGGATAAAAAAAAAAAAAAAAAAAGAATGACATAGGCCCTCCTTGATAGACTTCATTCTATCAAGAGAAAGAAAAATGTAAAAAAAAAAAAAAAAAAAAGAATGACATAGGCCCTCCTTGATAGACTTCATTCTATCAAGAGAAAGAAAAATGTAAAAAAGTAATAGCACTGCTATCTGTATATATGTAAAATGCATATAGATAATACTTATTTATTATATACATGTGTCAGAGTTTGTATTCATAAACCAAACCAGGGATGCTGACCATCTATTCGAAGTTCTTTATCACCATTTTCACCCAGCTCTTCATTCTACAGTTATTAAACAACTCAAGGGGAAAATATAGTAAAACCAAAATATTAAAATACTCACACAATGGTCATTTCCATAGAGATTTTGCTCGTTCATAAGCAGCCAATCATATAAACTATACCAAGTTATTTTACAGTTGATTATACAGTTGTAAGTACCATTTTCAATGATTGCTTCAAGAGCTCTAATATGTACTTCTGGGATGGAGCACTGGGATGCAAGATTGAGATGGAAAGCTTATTTGAAATCCATCTGCTATGAGTTTCAATTCTAGCAGCCTGTAAAAAAAATCATCTGAACCACATAATCTACTTTAATATCCTCTCCCAGCTTCATGGTGAATAGCGGCACAGACCAAAAGTTGCAATGAACTGGAAAACATTTTCATGTAGCTTTTCTGAATTCTCAAGGAAATCTAGCTTGTCAGTCTCAGAAGAATCTTTAAGCCACTAATATATCTGTGCTTCAATCTGGGTGGGGACCTAACCAAAGCCTGAGTCTATGTGAAAACTGGCATTTAGAAAGGCCAGTTCACAGTTTCAAAGGGGATTGGCAGGATGCTAATCTGGATCTAGTGTCAGTAAGGACAAATCGTTACAGTTACTTTTAGGCCCTGAAGCAATACAACTTTCATTGCCCAGGTCTTGATTTTTTGGAAACAGGGCAATAATGTCTAAGTATGTAACTTCTTTCCTCATGCAAGTCGCTTTGGATTTTATATACCACACAGACTTTTTCTTTTAAGTCCAAACATGTAAGAGTTCTTTATCCATCTTTGCTATGAATCACACTCATCTTATATTTTTCCCTAGCTCGCGTATTTTTTTCTATGCTCGTTTAGACTTTAATTTTTTTAAACAAACC
>NW_011888917.1:1806871-1809982 GCF_000151845.1 Pteropus vampyrus
GAAAGCAAGTGTTCAAACAAAAACTTGTACATGAATGTTCATAGAAGCACAGTTCACAATAGCCCAAAGGTAAAGAACACAAATGTCCATCAACTAATGAATGGATCAATAAAATGTGAAATAATTTCTACAAGGAATGTTATCAGCCATAAAAAGAATGAAGTACTAACACATGCACACCATAAATGAACCTTGAAAACTTTATAGTAAGTGAAAGAAGCCAGACACGAAAGGCTACATATTATATGATTTTATCGGAAACATGCAGTATAGGCAAATGCATAGATACAAAAAGCAGATTTGGGGGAAAGAGGGGTGGCAAATTAATGGATAGGTGGTATATTTTGAGGGTAATGAAAATATTATAAAACTAGATAGAGTGACGGTTTCACAATACTGTGACTTCTAAATACCACTGAATTTTACACTTTAAAATGGTTAAGATGGTAAATTTTATGTTGCGTGTATTTTACCAAAACAAAAATGTTTGCATCAGTTTTAATTCAAATCTTGAACTCATATTACTTTTTCTAGCAACATCTATAAGTTACATTTTAGATGACTGACTTGTTTAAAATTAATTTTAAGGGAACTTCAGTCTATTGTAACCTCTGCTCTGTATCAGTGAAAATATAACAAAATCATTAATTCTGTTCGTTAAAAATGATTCATCATCCTGCACAGTTCACCTTTCCATTTTTTAAATTGTAATAATCTTTTTTCTTTGAGAAAAGGCAGGTTTTCATTAAATACTTAAATCTAAATAATGTCCTTATTATAGTAAATTTTTTTCAAAGAAAATTATTTAAAAAGCAAGATTTGCCTGTCACTGTATTATAGTTGATGTATTGACATAACCATTACTTTATAGACTCATGTCATTGAGATCAGTATGTAAATTAACATAAAAGATGGAGTCATAAACACCAAAAGAGAGGTACCAAGTAAATGGTATAATTTTACAAATAAGAAACTGTGTTTAAATTATGATGAGTCTAGACGAGCTTCGTTGAGAAATGTGAAATTCAACATGGATGTAGAAGAATTGATGAACTTCTGATAGTTTAATATAGTGGGATGGAATGGTGAGCATTCCAGGTGTCTGAACAAGGTGGAAAATTGTTTAGGATTTCAAGATTTCCTTTGGGAATGATTGAAAACAGCTTGCTAAATGTTTTTCACTATGTAATTATACCCACTGTGACACATCCTGCATATTGTGAGCTGAGAGGTCTTTCTAAAAGGCAAATCTGCTCAACCTAATAATGATGATAGTGTGTATTCTTATAGTGGTTACTGTGTTCCAGGTACTGTTCTAAGGGCTTCACAATTAAGCACTCAATAAGCATCACAATAACTCTATAAAAGTTTTGCCATTCCTGGCCAAATCTTTATAAACATTGTACGAAAATCAAATTCTGAACCATATTATGAGCTACTTGTATCTTCTGACTCACATTCAAACCAGATCACTTACATACAAGTAGAACAATGACTTATCCAATTATCTAACAGGCCATTATATGCCACATATGCTCTCACTCTTCCATGTCCTTGTCAATGCCATTTCTGTAGTCTGAAATATATCCCCACTATGGTAACCAGTGATACATTATTCACTTTTATTTCTAAGTAGTATTTGATCATATGGAAATGTCACAATTTCTTGTTTAGTTAACACTTTATCTTTATGTCCAAGTTTTGGCTATTTAAAGCCAAATAAATGTTCAAATATAATTTTTATGTGTCAACATATGTTTTCATTTTGGTTGTGCAAATGCCTACTAGAGGAATCCTTGATTATTAGGACAGTGTATGTTTAACTTTATGAGAATTGTCAAACCATTTTTCAAAATGGCAATGACAATTTTCATTTTCACTAGCAATGGCTTTCATCTTCAACAAAATATGATGACATTAGTCTTATTAATTTTAGTCATTTGACTCAATGTATAGTGCTATATTATTGTGATTTTGGTTTATATTTCCTAATAACTAATTATATTGACCATTTTTTTCAAGGGGTTAAATTCCAATCAAAAAACAACCTTGGAAAAAAGGCCAATAAAATCAAAACCCCATTTTAATTGAGTTACTTGTCTTCATGTTAATGAGATATAAGAGTTTAGATAGTCAAGTTGCATGTCCTTTATCACTTATATGTATTAAAAATATTTTCACTCAGTGTCAGGCTTGCCTTTTATCTGGTTACCAATATCTTTTGCAGACTAAATATTTTTAATCTTAATGAGCCCAATTTATTATTTTTTAATGTTTTAAGTTTTTTACACCCAATCTAAGAAATTACCTAAACCAAGGTCACAAAGGTTATTAAAGTTTCCAATGATAGATTTTTTTTTTTCTATCTACAACTATAAAGATGCCTTTCAACTGTCTTCTAGGCTGAATATTTTCTTTCGAGATGTCTTCTTCCTTTCTTTTTCTTCACCTATATGCAGTGTTTCTTTTTTCTCATTCTACTTTAATATTATCTCTTTATCACTGACTTTACTAGTTCATTATGATACTCCTTGGACTAATTTTTTTTTTTTAATTTTTACATTTCTTTTTTTTCCCATAAATCTGTGGGTCTATAATTTCTAACAATGTGGAATAATTCTGGCAACTATTTATTTAAATATTTTGTTCTCACTGCCTGTGCTCTCCCTTTTTTAAGGAGTCCAATTATGAAAATTCATGCTCTTAATATTTTTAAGTATTTATTTTTGTGCTTTGATAGAAAAGGTTCTGAGAAACTTTTAAACTAAAGCTAATTTAGCTTCAAAACTAAGGCAATATCTTTCTGAGTATTCTACCTGGTGCCCTACATGATGTCTTGCACTCTGGAGGGTGGAAACATGAATTATTCCCAACCCTGTGAGGGATTCAGGAATATTTCTATTATCCCTTTTCTTGTGGCTCTTTCCATAGCCTCTGGTAATTTCCTTTCATGAATACACAGAGCAATAGTGAGTGAAAAGACTTGGAGGGGCCCTCTGGAAGAGACAAAGCTGTTTCTCTTCACACCTCATTCTTTTCTTTTTCTGCCCTGCAAAATCAAGTTTCCTTGACACTCCCCAAATTTAATTGCTATCACCTCAGTTTAGCAAG
>NW_011888917.1:1810032-1815207 GCF_000151845.1 Pteropus vampyrus
TCAAGTTGCATGTCCTTTATCACTTATATGTATTAAAAATATTTTCACTCAGTGTCAGGCTTGCCTTTTATCTGGTTACCAATATCTTTTGCAGACTAAATATTTTTAATCTTAATGAGCCCAATTTATTATTTTTTAATGTTTTAAGTTTTTTACACCCAATCTAAGAAATTACCTAAACCAAGGTCACAAAGGTTATTAAAGTTTCCAATGATAGATTTTTTTTTTTCTATCTACAACTATAAAGATGCCTTTCAACTGTCTTCTAGGCTGAATATTTTCTTTCGAGATGTCTTCTTCCTTTCTTTTTGTTCACCTATATGCAGTGTTTCTTTTTTCTCATTCTACTTTAATATTATCTCTTTATCACTGACTTTACTAGTTCATTATGATACTCCTTGGACTAATTTTTTTTTTTTAATTTTTACATTTCTTTTTTTTCCCATAAATCTGTGGGTCTATAATTTCTAACAATGTGGAATAATTCTGGCAACTATTTATTTAAATATTTTGTTCTCACTGCCTGTGCTCTCCCTTTTTTAAGGAGTCCAATTATGAAAATTCATGCTCTTAATATTTTTAAGTATTTATTTTTGTGCTTTGATAGAAAAGGTTCTGAGAAACTTTTAAACTAAAGCTAATTTAGCTTCAAAACTAAGGCAATATCTTTCTGAGTATTCTACCTGGTGCCCTACATGATGTCTTGCACTCTGGAGGGTGGAAACATGAATTATTCCCAACCCTGTGAGGGATTCAGGAATATTTCTATTATCCCTTTTCTTGTGGCTCTTTCCATAGCCTCTGGTAATTTCCTTTCATGAATACACAGAGCAATAGTGAGTGAAAAGACTTGGAGGGGCCCTCCGGAAGAGACAAAGCTGTTTCTCTTCACACCTCATTCTTTTCTTTTTCTGCCCTGCAAAATCAAGTTTCCTTGACACTCCCCAAATTTAATTGCTATCACCTCAGTTTAGCAAGCTTTCTGGATTCTGATTAGGGTAACCCTCCCTTTACTGACATAGAAGCTTCCTGCAGGCAGTTAATTACTACAGTTGAAGGGCTCATCTCTTTTGTTTTTCTTATCTCAGGGATCATGGTCTTGTTCTGTCTGTTGCCCAAAGTTTGAAAAATGTTTTGTATATTTTATCTGAAGTTCAGTTGTTTAAGGCAGAAGATTCTTTGTTATTTCATCCTAACCAGAGGTCGAAGTTCTAGTTTGATGTAACATGGAACATACAGCAAGAAGTCAAAAAAGACAAACATGATACCTAGAGAAGAACTTATTTTGTGTATAAAATTTCCCAATTATTTCTGTAACAATAACAATTGAAAGATGAGAAATAAACTCTTTATTGGGAAATTGTATATATAAAAATGAAAAAAGTTGAAAATTTTGGAGGAGTTATGCATAAAAGAATAAAATTTTTTTTAAAAAGTAGGTAGCCATGTGTTAGACAAAAACGAACAATTTTAAGAAATTTGTAGTCATTCTGGTAATTTGTTGGTAGGTAAAGGAAGAAGTTTATCCTGATTTTCTAAAACTCCTGCAAGTTTTTGATTTAAATCTTCAAAAAGACTATTATATTCCAATGAATGATAGTTGGTATCAAACATTTGTGCCTACTGACAAGATAGTGACATGGTGCCACAGCAAGTATCTATGACTCAAACTGTGTTTAGACTAGAGAAAGCACCTTAAACTTATTTTTCACTGTCATTAAGTTCTGTATCATGAAATGCGAGTTTTATACACAGTGATTAGGCATAGGTTTCACTCAAAAAGGGCACGTAGGGGAAAATACCTTAGCTAATTGTAAACAATTGAAGAAATCAATTTATTTAAGTAGATTAGATGTTGTTCAAGAGAATAATTCATACTTTGCTAAAGGTTAAATGAAAACTTTGAACTGTGATTTATTTTTTTAACATACACATGTGCATATATATACCTATATACACAAAATGATTGAAATATTATACTAATTTAAATCAGCTATCAAGCCAGAGGAATTTTAATAGACAAATTTATTGTATGCTTTATTTACATAGCTAGGTAAAAATGTTGTTAAACAGATATAAAACTTGGAACCTTTAGTCCTATACATATATTAAAATACATCCTTGATTCACCTTTAATTGATAGTTCCCTGGAAGATGAAGGAATTTTATGATAAAAATAAAAGTGAACATCCGAGTTATGATAAAAACTACATATTTCTAGAGTATTATAAGTTATATTTAAATTGCCAAACTTCAAGTGATCAGAAATTAGAATCTATCATGTTAACTATTCTGAGAATGTTGAATATTTATCCACTTAAATCCATTTGGAAACATCACAGTAAAAGATTTTTAAATGCTCTAAACAATTACAGCTTTTTTAGAAGGAGAATTCAGGGGAAAGTACATCTCAAAGATAAAAGAATGATAGCCTTCTTTACTAATTTATTATAGCATTAAAATCATGTTAAATTATATACCAACTTTGATTACACATTCCGAGAACTATCCATCATTCCTTAAAGCTAGATTAATTTATAGTAAAATATCTGCAGAGGAACTATAGTTTATATTTTTAAATAGTTTTTCTAAATCTACAGTGACTATTTAAAATATTTATTCTTAAATTATTATAACACCGTGGTACAACCACTTTGGAAAACACGTTGTTCTTAATCTATATAAGATTGGGATAGGCATAACCTGTGACTTGGCCTGTGTTAATACCCTAGAGAAACTCATGTCCACGTGCACCCAAATATATGAGTAAAATATTCAAAGCAGTATTATTAACAAGAGTTTGAAATTAGGGGGAAAAGAGTCCAAACATTCATCATCAGTATAATGCATAAATTGATTGTAGTGTTGTATTACAATATGACATTATAGAACTATGGAAATAAATTCACTGCAATCACACCCAAGAACATAACTATATTTTACAAATATAAATTGAGCTTAAAAGCAAAGATGTACAAATTTGTATAATGTGATTTATTTTTTTAACATTCAAAAACAGACAAATCTAAATTTCATTCTTTGGAATGCATACTTAGGTGGTAAAAACAAAACAAAGAGAACAAAGGAATTATTACCATATAAGTTAAGACAAGGTTCTCACAGAGTGAGGGGAAGTGATGATTGCTGAAAAGGGACACATTGAAGGTTTCTAGAGTAATGCAATATTCTTTTTCTGGACCTAGATGGTATTTACATAGTCATATACCTTTTTTAATGGTTACATTGGTTAACAAAATCCAGTAAGTTTCATGTACAATTCAACAGTAAGTCATATTTATATTACATTGTATGTTCACTGCCTATAGTTAGAGTTCTTTCTGTCACCACTTATTTGACCCCTTTTACTTCATCTACCTGCCCCTTCCCCCTCACCCTCTGGTAACCACTAGTCTGCTTTCTATATCCATGAGTCTCTATTTTTCATTTTTGTTTGTTGTTTTTAGATTTATATCACACATATAAGTGATATCATGTGGTTTTCAACTTATTTGGTCTGGTTGTTTCACTTACCATGATTATCTCAAGATCCATTCATGTTGTCTCAAATGACAGTATTTTATCTTTTCTATAGCTGAGTAATATTCCATTGTATATATGTACCACAGCTTCTTTAGCCAATCATCTATCATAGGACACTTTGGTACTTTGGTTGCTTCCATATCCTGGCCACCATAAATAATGTTGCTGTAAACGTTGGTATGCAAATGAGTTTTCAAGTCTTTGGGGTAAATACCCAATAGAGGGATTGATAGATCATATGGTAGATCAATTCTTAGTTTTTTGAGAACCTCTATACTGTTTACCTTAGTGACTGTACCAATTTGCAGTCTCACCAGCAGTGTATGAGAGTTCTTTTTGCCCGCATCCTCTCTAACACTTATTACTTGCCCTGTTGATAACAATTATTCTGACAGCTCATCATGGTTTTCATTTGCATTTCCCTAATAGCTAATGATGTTGTACATCCTTTCATATGTCTGTTGGTCATTTGTATGTCTTCTTGGGAGAAGTGTCTGTACAGATCCTCTGCTCATTTTTTAATTGGATTGTTTTCGTTGTTGTTGTTGTTACTTTTGAGTTGTATGAATTCTTTCTGTATTTTAGATATTAGGCCCTTATCAGAGGTATTGCTTGCAAATATATTTTCCCAGTTGATTGTCTCTTTGCCTTGTCGATGGTTTCTTTTGCTGTGCAGAAGCTTTTTAGTTTGATATAGTCCAATTCATTTATTTTGGCTTTTACTTCCTTTGCCTTTGAGGTCAAATTCATAGAATCTTCTTTAATTCCAAGGTCCATGAGTTTCGTTCCTATGTTTTCTTCTATAGGAACGAAACTCATGGACCTTGGACCGTTATTGTTTCAGGTCTTATATTTAGGTCCTTAATCCATTTTGAGCTACTTTTACTGTGTGGTGATAGACAATAGCCTACTTTCATTCCTTTGCAGGTGGCTTTCCAGTTTTCCCAGAACCATTTATTAAAGAAGCTTTCCTTTCTCCATTGTCTGTTTTCAGCCCCTTTATCAAAAATTATTTGCCTGTATAAACAGAGGTTTACTTCTGGACCTCAATTCTGTTCCACTGGTCTGTGAGTCTGCTTTTCTGCCAATACCATGTCATTTTGATTATTTTCACTTTGTAGTATAATTTCAAGTCAGGCAGAGTGATGCCTCCAGCCTCGTTCTTTTTTCTCAGGATGGTTTGGCAATTTGAGTTCTTTCGTGCTTCCATACAAATCTGATGATTTTTGTTCTATTTCTTTAAAATGTGCTGATGGGATTTTGATGGGAATTGCATTAAATCTGTATAATGCTTTAGGTAATAAAGTTGTTTTAACTATGTTGATTCTTCCAATCCAAGAATATGGAATATTTTTCCATTTATTTGTATCTTCTTTAATTACTTTTAATAGGGTCTTATAGATTGCAGTATATAGGTCCTTCACATGTTTCGTTAGGTTTATTCCTTTTTTTTTTTTTTTTTGCAATTGCAAAAGAAATTTTTTTTCTATTTCTTTTTCTGACAATCCATTATTAGTGTATAGGAATGCTATGGATTTTTGAACATTGATTTTGTTTTCTGAAAATTTACTGTAAGTGCTTATTATTTCTAGTAGTATTCTTGAGGAGTCATTAGGGCTTTCTATATAGAGAATT
>NW_011888917.1:1815257-1824221 GCF_000151845.1 Pteropus vampyrus
TCCATGAGTCTCTATTTTTCATTTTTGTTTGTTGTTTTTAGATTTATATCACACATATAAGTGATATCATGTGGTTTTCAACTTATTTGGTCTGGTTGTTTCACTTACCATGATTATCTCAAGATCCATTCATGTTGTCTCAAATGACAGTATTTTATCTTTTCTATAGCTGAGTAATATTCCATTGTATATATGTACCACAGCTTCTTTAGCCAATCATCTATCATAGGACACTTTGGTACTTTGGTTGCTTCCATATCCTGGCCACCATAAATAATGTTGCTGTAAACGTTGGTATGCAAATGAGTTTTCAAGTCTTTGGGGTAAATACCCAATAGAGGGATTGATAGATCATATGGTAGATCAATTCTTAGTTTTTTGAGAACCTCTATACTGTTTACCTTAGTGACTGTACCAATTTGCAGTCTCACCAGCAGTGTATGAGAGTTCTTTTTGCCCGCATCCTCTCTAACACTTATTACTTGCCCTGTTGATAACAATTATTCTGACAGCTCATCATGGTTTTCATTTGCATTTCCCTAATAGCTAATGATGTTGTACATCCTTTCATATGTCTGTTGGTCATTTGTATGTCTTCTTGGGAGAAGTGTCTGTACAGATCCTCTGCTCATTTTTTAATTGGATTGTTTTCGTTGTTGTTGTTGTTACTTTTGAGTTGTATGAATTCTTTCTGTATTTTAGATATTAGGCCCTTATCAGAGGTATTGCTTGCAAATATATTTTCCCAGTTGATTGTCTCTTTGCCTTGTCGATGGTTTCTTTTGCTGTGCAGAAGCTTTTTAGTTTGATATAGTCCAATTCATTTATTTTGGCTTTTACTTCCTTTGCCTTTGAGGTCAAATTCATAGAATCTTCTTTAATTCCAAGGTCCATGAGTTTCGTTCCTATGTTTTCTTCTATAGGAACGAAACTCATGGACCTTGGACCGTTATTGTTTCAGGTCTTATATTTAGGTCCTTAATCCATTTTGAGCTACTTTTACTGTGTGGTGATAGACAATAGCCTACTTTCATTCCTTTGCAGGTGGCTTTCCAGTTTTCCCAGAACCATTTATTAAAGAAGCTTTCCTTTCTCCATTGTCTGTTTTCAGCCCCTTTATCAAAAATTATTTGCCTGTATAAACAGAGGTTTACTTCTGGACCTCAATTCTGTTCCACTGGTCTGTGAGTCTGCTTTTCTGCCAATACCATGTCATTTTGATTATTTTCACTTTGTAGTATAATTTCAAGTCAGGCAGAGTGATGCCTCCAGCCTCGTTCTTTTTTCTCAGGATGGTTTGGCAATTTGAGTTCTTTCGTGCTTCCATACAAATCTGATGATTTTTGTTCTATTTCTTTAAAATGTGCTGATGGGATTTTGATGGGAATTGCATTAAATCTGTATAATGCTTTAGGTAATAAAGTTGTTTTAACTATGTTGATTCTTCCAATCCAAGAATATGGAATATTTTTCCATTTATTTGTATCTTCTTTAATTACTTTTAATAGGGTCTTATAGATTGCAGTATATAGGTCCTTCACATGTTTCGTTAGGTTTATTCCTTTTTTTTTTTTTTTTTGCAATTGCAAAAGAAATTTTTTTTCTATTTCTTTTTCTGACAATCCATTATTAGTGTATAGGAATGCTATGGATTTTTGAACATTGATTTTGTTTTCTGAAAATTTACTGTAAGTGCTTATTATTTCTAGTAGTATTCTTGAGGAGTCATTAGGGCTTTCTATATAGAGAATTGTGTCATCTGCAAATAGTGAAAGTTTGACTTCTTCATTTCCTATTTGGATGCTTTTTATTTCTTTTTCTTGTCTGATTGCACTCAATAGAACCTCCAATGTTATATTAAATAACAGTGGTGATAGGAAACAGCCTTGTCTTATTCACGATCTTAATAGAAAGGGCTTTAGTTTTTCATCATTAAGTATAATGTTGTTGAGTGTTTGACATATATGGCCTTTATTATGTTAATATACTTTCTTTCTATACCTATTTTTTAATTGTTTTGATCATAAATGGATGCTGTATCTTGCGAAAGGCTTTTTCCGCATTATTGACATGATCATATGATTGTTACTCTTTATTTTATATGGTTTATCACATGTATCGATTCGCATATGTTAAACCATCCCTGCACCCCTGGGATGAAGCCCACATGATCATGGTGTATAATCTTTTCAATATATTGTTGTATTCAGGTCACTAGTATCTTATTTAGGATTTTTGCATCTGTGTTCATGAAATATATTGGTCTGTAGTTTTCTTTTTTTGTATTACCTTTACCAGATTTTGGTAGCAAGGTAATATTGGCCTCATAAAGTGAGTTAGGAAGTATTGCCTCCTCTTCAATTTTTTAGAAGAGTCTGAGAAGAATCGATATTAAATCTTTGAATGTTTTGTAGAATTCACTGGCAAAACCATCTGGTTCTGAACTTTTACTTTTTGGTAGGTTTTCGATGATTGTTTCAATTTCCATATTGCTGATCAGTTTATTTAGATTTTCCAGTTCTTGATTCAGGCTAGGAAGATGGCATTTTTCTAAGTACTGGACCATTTCTCATAGCTTATTAAATTTGGTGTTATATACTTTTTCATAGTATTCTTGTATGATCCTTTGGATTTTTGTGGTATCTGTTGTAATTTTCCCTCTTTCTTCTCTGATTTTGTTTACTTGTGTCTTTTCTCTTTTTTCTTTAGAGAGTCTAGCCAAAGTCTTGTCAATTTTATTAACTTTCTCAAAGAACCAGCTCTTTGTTGCATTTATTTTTTCTATTGTTTTTTGTTCTCAATTTCATTTAGTTCTGCTCTGATTTTGATTATTTTCTTCTGCTGTTTTTAAGCTTAATTTCTTCTAATTTTCTAGTTTTTTAAGATGGACAATTAGCTTGTTCATTTGAGCTTCTTCTTGTTTTTGGAGATAGGCCTGTAATGATTTGAACTTTCCGCTTATGACCACTTTTGCTGTATCTCAAAAGTTTTGATATGTCGTACTATCATTATCATTAGTTTCTATGTATCTCTTGATCTCTCTTTTTATTTCTTCTGTGACCCAGTCATTCTTGAGTAGCATGTTGTTTAATCTCCATGTATTTGTGATTCCACTTTCCTTTTATAGTTGATCTCCAGCTTCAAAGCATTATGATCAGAGAATATGATTGGTATGATTTCAACCCTCTTATATTTGTTGAGGCTGTCTCTGTGTCCCAGTATGTGGTCAATCCTTGAGAATGTTCCATATGCACTAGAGAAGAATATATAAGCAGCCATTTGGGAATGAAAGGCTCTGTAAATGTTGATTTTGTTCACTTGGTCTAAAGTGTCATTTAAGGGTGTTATTTCCTTATTGATTTTCTGTTTGGATGATCTGTCTGTATCTGACAGTGGGATATTTAGGTCTCCTACTATTTGGTCTGTTTCTCCCTTTAGTTATGTTAGTAATTGCTTTACATATTTTGGGGCTTCCTGATTGGGAGCATAGATATTAATAAGTGTTATGTCTTCTTGGTGTATGATTCATTTTAATATTATGAAGTGTCCCTCAGTATCTTCCTTTACCTTTTTTATTTTGAAGTCTATTTCATCTGATATTATTACCACCACTCCTGCTTTTCTCTGAATGCCATTTACTTGAAATATTATTTTCTACCCTTTCACTTTGAGCCTATGTTTGATTTGGAAATGAGATTTGTCTCCTGGAGGCAGCATATGGTTGAGTTTTGTTTTTTGATCTAATTTGCAACTCTGTGCCTTTTTATGGGTGAGTTCAGACCATTTACTTTTAAGATGATTATTGAAATATAAGGTCTTCTTATAGCCATTTTATATTTATTCTCTGGTAGCTCAATGTTTCCATTTTTACCTTGTCCTTGTGTTTCTGTCTGTTTCTTTAATATGATTGAGTTGTGTGGATTTTCCCTCTGGTCCTTTTTGTGTTATGTTATGTACTTCAGTTCTGGATCTTTGGCATGTGGTTACCATTAAGAATATGTAAAGGATGGTTTTATACACGTACATACACACATACACATACATACACACAGTAGTCAGTTTTTTTCTATGTGTGCCTTATCTCCATTCCTCTTTGCAAATTTGGACCTTTGAATCATCCCCTTTTTGTTACTGGTGTCCCAAATTATCCCTATGTATGCTGAACATTCATTTCTATCTTGCAATAACAAGTCTCTCCTTATTGTTTACACTTATAATACCCATTATTAATAGAGGTTGCTCTACTCTGCCTCTGTCTGCCTGCTAGTTGCCTTACTCATATTATGTAATTTCTTTTTCTTTTTGTTTCAGATAAGCTGACCCCTTTCAATATTTCCTGCAATGTAGGCCTTGTAGCAGAGAACCCCCTCAACTTTTATATCTTTACAAAGGTCTTTATTTATCCTTCATATCTAAAGGAGACCTTTCCTGGATATATTATTCTTGGCTGGTAATTGCTTTCATTTAATAGTTCGAATATTTGGTTCCATTCCTTTCTTGTTTGTAAGGTTTGTGCTAAGAGGTCCGAAGATAGTCTAATGGATTTTCCTTTATAGGTTACCATCTTCATTGCTCTGGATGCCTTGAGAATTCTTTCTTTGTCATTAATTTTTGATAAATTTTAATATAATGTATCTTGGAGAAGGCCTTTTGGGTTGAGAAAATGAGATGTTCTCTTAGCTTCTTGGATTTGAAGCTCCAGCTCATTCCTTAGATTTGGAAATTTCTCCTCAACTATTCGTCTGAAAATTTTCTCTGATCCCATCTCCTTTTCTTCTCCTTCTGGAATACCCATTATTATGTTTCCTTTCCTAATGATGTCAGCTAGTTCTTGTATTCCTCTTTCATTATTTTTCATTTTTCGATCTCTCTCTTCTTTTTTCTGAATTATTTCTGGATTTCTATTTCGATATCACTGATCCTTTCCTTTATTTGGTCTGCTCTATTTCCTAAGCTTGCTATTTCATTCTTCATCTCTTTTAGTGTGTTTTTCATCTCTAGAAGTTCTAGTTTGTTCTTTTCTAGGGTTTTAGTCTCCTTGTTTAAAAACAAACGAACAAACAAACAAACAAAAACCATTTTTTGTTGATCTATTATTTTTCTCAATTTCTGGGATTGTTGATCTGAATTAATTTTGGATCTCATTGAGTTTTTTTCAGAAGTACAATCCTGAATTCTGTTATTTAAGTAACATATTTCTATGTCTTTAAGCTGGATATTTTTCTCTTTCCGAGCTGCTTTGTCACTTTGGTTGTTCATGGTGTTTGATGGATTGTTTCTCTGCCTGGGCATTGATGGGGGTGTATTCTGCTTATTACTATTTTTTTTTCCAAAAAAAATTAAGGAAAAAGCCCCTTAACCCGGTGCCAAAAAAGGGGTGGTTTTTTTTGATTTCCAGTAGTTGGTGTCCAAGCCTCTTGGATCTCTGCTCTGAGACTTAATAAGGCCTTTTTTTAAAAAAAGTTAATATTTGATCATGATCACTACCCTCGGTCTCAGCCCCTGTCAGTGTTAGCGACTGTTTCGGTAGCATTTGCTCAAATTCCCCTGGGGCTTTGCTGTGTTCGGTCTTAAAGGATGAGGGGAGCAGGGTGCACTCTGTGTTTGTGAGTGGAGTTTGCTGCTATCTCTGTGTCTTAGCCTAGCACTTTGCAACTGCAGCTGCTAAGATCCAGCTGTTGCTTCTCTGCAGTTAGTTCCTGCACTGCTTTCTGCCGTGATCCCTAGGCTCTGCTGCGTGGAGCTCACAGATTTCTCTGTCAGGGCTTTTCCAGAAACCAGCGGCTACTTCTCACTTCCCCCTCCTTACACAGGGAGGTCTAACTGTGACAGCTTCTTTGTTCCTCTCAATTTGTCACCCGATTCCACATTTCTGACCTCTGGAAACTCTTATGTGCAGATCACTCTCTCAGACATGTTTGTGTGCAGGTTGGGTGTTATCTGTTGAATTTTAGATGTTCAGCTTATTGTTATTTTAAGAGGAAAGATCTGGGAACATCTCTCACTCTGCCATGCTTCTGATGTCCACCAGTCATATACTTTTTAATTATTTTTAAACAGTAAAGTTCTATTGAGTGCTCATGTCTTTATGTATGGTTTTTACAATAACAAAAATTTTTCAAAGTGGATGACCTAGAAATATTAGATATATAACAGGTCTTTAATATCTTGACAAGTCTCTGTATAATTGACTTTCTCTACCTTATTTTTATAATTTGCTATGCCAGTGTTTAGCATTTTTTTCTTTATGTTTCTAAGCAGATTAATTGCAATTTGATCTTCTTTATTTGAACAAAATTTGTTTAACAAATGCAGCTCTGTCAGTTTCTCCATATGGTGCTTTCATATCTTACTATGAATAATTTATCTCTCTCAAATTAATAGGGAAAAACACGATTTTTATTAAGGATCCACCTTTTACTTAATTTGTGAAACATCACTCTAACTTATGAATGTTGTATTTTTGTTGTTTATTTGTAATTTAATAAATTTTACATACATCACATTATACTGTAGCTGATAATATATGACAATTACTAATCGTTCTTTGATAAATAAATAAGAATCAGGGATGGGATACTTATATGCTTTTCTGATTAAGGCAGGAATATAGACAGAAGAGAGAAAAAGGAAAAAAATCCAGGTCTACAAGATAATTGAAGATAAATTTTTGAGAGAGGACCAGACATCCAGCTCTTATAAAGAACAATGATATAATGTCCATGTATGACATTCAATTTCTATAAAATTCCTATCTACCAAGTGTCAACCCAAAAAGTAGTATATAATCAGGAAGACTGAAGCTTTTCTGTGGACAGCCTATTTAAAATAGAGACAGTAGAAAACCATAACAATTTTAACAAAATATCAAAGATATTGCAATGAAGAAGAGTCAAGACAAATGCCCATATGAATAGAAGAGTAGTTATCTTCACACATCTGAGACCAATTTGGTATTTAGTTCTAGGACTCTCCAAAGACAATATCTAACAATCCCACAGTTTCTGGCAAAGGAAAAGTATGCTTCCTAGTTGAGTTTGGATATTTTTAAATAAATGATTCAAAACCTGTAAGATTTAGGTGTAATTTAAATGAAGTAACACATGAAAAAGCACTTAAAACACTGACCACCAATTGTAAAATAGAAAAAAATATTAATATAATTAATATTATTAGCACAATGTTTTTATTGAAGTTTCTTGAAATCTATCTTCTAATTTATTTCTATGGTAATGAAGAAATATTTAAGCTAATTAGATTTCTTCTATCTAAATCAGTGCTAGAAAAAATACACTGGCTAGGAATTTCAGTACTTAAAATAGTATTTCTACTCCAGAAACAGGAAAGATGGGACCATCAAAGAAAACAGAGACTAAAAAATGAGTATATTGTGAAGAAGAGGGGATATTCACATTAGTTTCAGCTAAATTACACTGGAGAGACCTGTGGGAGATCTAGATAGAGTTTTTTGATAGGCAGTAATATACTTAAAGGAAAGAACAGAAATTAAAAGAAAAGTTGAATTATCAGTATTAGACAGTAGTTTAATCTCTGAGAATTACAGAGAATATTTAAATAAACAAAATAGAACTTTAGAAACAAATGGCTATGGGTCAAACTCAGGCATATTTGTTGGACTACTTTGATTTTTGAGATTGAGACAAAAAATAAGGGGAGAAGGAGAGGGAAAGAGGAAGAAAGAAAGAGAAGGAAGAAAAATATTAGTAAGTAAAAGCCCTGGTACAGCTGGTTCCAAAGGCTCCTATATTAACCTCAAAACTGCCTCTCTCCATCTCTCATTCAGTCTTTTCCCTTTGCTATTCTTATTCTCAAGCTGGCTCTTTCCCCCTAGTGACATACGGTGGATCTTTTCGGGCCTAGGTTTGGAGGAACCCACAGTTCAGACAAATATCCTAGTCCTGTTTCACCTTGAGTGCCTTGGGTCATTCATCCATCCATGAATGAGTGATAGTTGTGATTCTAAGGAAATTCAATGGTCTAATTGTCCCATCTTGAGTCACCTGCCCACTCCTGAAGTAGCCCATCTAAAGCACGCAGACTGAGAGATCAGGTGAGAGATTTGAGGTATGAACAAAGAAAGTAAATACAGAGAACAGAGAACAAATGTGAGGAAAACTAGGGGAGATCTTGTCTCAGAAGTAGAAGAACAACATTTTAAGAAAATAGCAGTCACGTGTCAGATTCCTCAAGTACATAAGTGTAACTGAAATAGTCTTTCAAAGGTCACTTTGAAAAGTCAAGTACTGTAACGGGGTGGTTTCAGTGAAGACAGAAGCCAAATGGCTATGAGGACAGGGAAGAATCTTGTGAATTGTATGAGCCAAAGAGATAGATGGAACAATAATTAGATAAATATGTTGTGTCAAGGAAAGTTTAAACACACTATAATCTAATATATATTTCTATTAAAACACCCTTAGCAAATTACATTCAATTCATGAAACCAATGTGTATTATTGAATTAAATAAAATATATCCCCTCTGATTTGCAGGAGACATAAATATTTATCAGTTGTGGTTCTTCATATGCCTGTGATAGCTGCTTATTTCAATAATATAAGAGAATATCAGCTAAGAGATAGTAAAGAAAAATTACCAGTAATTAAATATAATCTTTTCTTAAGGTAACAATTATCCACACGTGTTATTTTATAATATAGTGCTCTGAAAAAAAAAAAACTGTCTCTAAAATAAAATTCACACCCCAAAGTTTATTGTTTTTCTGGATTTTTGCCTATTTTTGGTTGTGCAAGGAGGTTTGTGAGAGGTCTGTTTTTAATAACATGAAGAAATCGTGATTAATTTAGGTCACAATTAAAAAAGTACAGGCAAACCTCAGAGATATTACAGGTTTAGTTCTAGTCATAATAAAGTGAATATTGTACTAAAGCAAGTCAGGAATTTTTTTGTTTCCCAAAGCATATAAAAGTTATGTTTACACTA
>NW_011888917.1:1825914-1830878 GCF_000151845.1 Pteropus vampyrus
TCCGCTAGCTTCAGACATTTTCTCTGCAGCTTCCTCACTTCTCTCAGCCTTTATAGCATTGAGGAGAGTTAGGGCCTTGCTCTGGGTTAAGCTTTGGCTTGTGGGAATGCTGTGGCTGGTTTGATCTTCTATCCAGACCACTAGAATTTTCTTCATATCGGTAATAAGGCTGTTTCACTCTCTTATCATTTATGTAGCACTTTTAATTTCCTTTAGGAATTTTTCCTCTCCATTCACAGCTAGTCTAACTGTTGGCACCAGAGGCCAGCTTTCAGCCTATCTTGGATTTTGGTAAGCCTTTCTCACTAAGCTTTTATAAGGCTTATAATCACTACAAGTAAGGTACCCAAAATGATTAATTTCCAGCTTTTGATTTAAGATGAGAGACATCTTAAATCACATGAACACTTAGAGGCCACTGTAGGCTTATTAATTGTTCTAATTTTAATATTGTTGTTTCTTGTGGAATATATATGCTGGAGGAGAGAAAGAGAGATGGGAGAATGGCTGGTTGGTAGAATAGTCAGAACACACAATATTTGATTAAGTTTGCCATCGTATATGGGCATGGTTTCTGGCACTTCATTACAGTTACAATAGTAACATCAAAGATCACTGATCACAGATCAACGTGGCAAATATAATAATGAAAAAGTTTGAAATACTGCGAGAACTACCAAAATGTGACAGACACAAAGTGTGCACGTCATTGGAAAATGATGCCAATAAATTTGCTCAATGCAGGGTTGCCACAAACTTTCAATGTGTAAAATGATGCAATATATGTGAAACATAATAAAGCAAAGCACAATAAAATGAGATATGCCTATAGTAGTTTTATTTTCTACTGTTTATATCCTATCTTCCATAGATAGAAACTTGTATACTTATGCTCCTTCTCTTTCTCTATCAAATATTCTTTTGCAAGATAGCTAAGTTTTCAAGTACAAGTATCAGGGAACCTGCTTATCAGCCAGAGGGAAGTGGCAAAGCTGAAGGAATTCCACACTTCACGAATGTTTTTTTGCTTCTCACTCTTCTCACTCAAAAATCCGAAGAACCTTAATTTTCAGAATTCAAAACTCTCAACTGACTTCCCTTTTATTTTAAAGCATTTACTATCCAGTGAATACCTTCTATTTTATGAGAGGAAGGTAGGATATTACACCAATAGGCAAGATGGGTTTCCCTCGGCTTTTTTCTTTCCCATTGCTCAAGCACTAGGTTGTAATTCGAACCCTATTGTTTCCTAAGATACTTACTCTGCAGAATCTACTATTATTATTGATAGTGGAATTTGAAGCTTTTCAGGGGTTGCCTGGCACACAATCAACAATGTTCTTTTGAGCATTTACTGTTATTAATGTAGCTGAACTTACCTGTTTTCCTTCTGTCTGATTAAATGGGTTGTTTTTATCATATCCAGATATTTCCTTTTAGAAATACATTTAAGAGTTCCCTTCCAACACAATATACCCAATATACCCTATTATGAGTTTCAGCTAAAGATTAAACTTTACCTTTTGTTAATGTATATACTAGTCAAACAATGAACTCCAAATATTTGAAATGAAATAAAGTTTTAACTCAGAGATTGTCTTAGTATGCAACATTATTGAAATAAACAGGTTTTGAGTACCTTACTTGTGATGATGATAAACCTTGAAACAGCACAAAACAAATCTGTTCTAGTTGCAGTGCAATTTGTAGCATAGAATAGCAATTTGTTCCTGTATTCGTAGAAATGATCATACTATTCACTTAGCTAAACTTCCTATCTGAGTAGAACTGTTTATTGCTCTGGCCACTTAATTTTATGTCACTTTTCAGGCATACTTCTCTCAGTAATTTTTCTCCCAACTTCAAGGTATGGATGGCTTAACTGGGAAATTTTAAAGCAACAATGTGACAGGTTCTCTTGCCTTTGCCTTTTCAGGGTCCTTATCATTGGGAGTTGACAAGCGAGTAGCTAAATGGATGATGAGTGGACTATAAATGCTTATAAGGTAGCACCTAAAGAGCAGAGGTGAAATGTCGAGTAACAAGAAAGGACTGAAATATGTTGGAATTTAGACTACGAATTGAATTCTAAGAGAAAAATTACCACTCAGACCGGATCAGCCATATCTGCAATTGCAGGCTTCCTTGTTCAGCAAACAGCACCTTAATCAGAAACACCGCTCAGGCAGCCAGAGTACAGGTTTTGGTTCTTGGATTCTTGAATAGTTATGAAGAAATTCTAAATTGCCTCTTAAAAGATAAACTGAGGCATATTAAAATTTTTAATAGTTTATTTGAGCAAAAATCGATTCCAATCAGATAGCATCAAACTGGAAGTGAGGTTGGCACACTCCACCTGACAGAAAACAGGGGAAGAACTTATACAAAATACAGAAGCGAAGGAGTTGGCTGTTTATGATTGGTTATCTTTAGAATTTTGACTTCATGATCTTGAGGCTTAGATTCCAATGTGCTTTAAGGTGGTCTCCACAACATCAGGACCACATCAGTGAAATGGCCTCCCTGGTTAGTTAACACTCCCAAACAAAAGGTTAGAGGCTGGATTTTTAAAGTTTAGTGTGCATAAAAATCCCCTAGGAAGCTTGTAAAAAGTGTGCTTCCCATTCACCATCTAATTCAGATGTGAAATAGAAATCTACAATTTTACAAGCCTCCCAGATGAACTTGATGCAGTTGTTCTAGGACTGTGCTTAGAGAAACATTGGTGAAGGGATTTGAGATTGAGTCCTTTCTTCAGGTCAGAGACACTGCTTGCTGTTTGCTGAGATTTGTTTAAATAGTACAAAACCCTGGATTCTGTGACTTGTAGACTGCTTTAATGAAATCCTATGTTTCTGTAATCCATGCTGACATTGAAAATTTTATTGATGTTCAATTAAAATGAAAGAAATTGTTTGCTTATAAAAGGTTTTTCCAGCTGCCAATTATTTTCAAGATAGTAGACTACACCAAAAATAGAAAATAATTTATATCTTAATAACTGTTGACCAGATTTCTTCAAAATTAGTCTGTGCCTTTGAATGTTACTGTGGAGCAAGCAAACAAGCATGAAACATTAAACAGCTGAGTTGAAAAAGACACTTTTTTTTTTCCAGTCAGGAATGTACAGAAGATGAATGATACATGGGAATATATAAATTAACTTTAAATTTATCTCCTTCAGCTTAATGAAAATGTATTTTCCAAATGTAAATTGTTTATGTACTGTGCTCTAATAGATTTAAATGCATATAGGATCCTGTAATAGTATTTGCATATGTCTAAAATTCATTAGCAGATTTTGATAAGTTTTGTTATGCAATGTATATCATTCCTAGAAATTTATTTTCACATTTAAATATTAAAAGTTCTGTCTTCTGGGATAGGAAACATTGTATTAAAAAATATACATATAAAGCATTAAATTTTAACAGAAGTCATAACTGTCTTATAAAGTAGATCGAGATGAAAAGAAACACCATTATTTCAATTTTCTTTCTTGTATGGATAGGTACAAAAAGTAAGTGTGTGAATAATTTTTTGTTGAATGACTGATATCTTCTTGCATAAGGAGAAGTCAATTGCCTTTAGGAAATTAAAAGTACCCAAAACCTATAGCTTTACTAATAATAAATGTAACTAACATATTTGAGAACTTATAATGTACCTAGTATATTGTGACATGTACTTTATATTCCTGATCTCATTTAATCTTCACATGAAGTCTGTGAAATGGGTGAAACAATGTTCCTCTTGCAGATAAAGAAACTATAATAAATTTTGAATAAGTGACCCTGGGTCATGTTACTAAAAAGTAGAAGTACTGAATTCAAGTTCAAGTGCTTTTGGCTCAGTTTTCATACTATAATATATGGATCATAAATTTAATTTTGATTTCCTTCAGTTTTGACTTGGATATGCTTGTATCTGTCTTCTAATGAACACATGCCCACATTTGTGTTTAGAGAGGATTACTGAGGCTTCACGTGTGCATGTGTTTGTTTCATTAAATAATGTCAAATGGTTTTCCAAAATGATTGAACCAGTTGTGTGAGAGTATTCTTATTGCTCCACACATTGAATAAACTACATATTGCTTTGTTTTGTTTTAAAAATTTTAGGCTTTCTAGTGGGCAGGGAGTTGTGTTTTAGTATGCTTTTAATTTACAGTTTCCTGATTACTAGTAAGATTAAACACTTTTTAATATATTTATTGGTTTTTCAATTATCTCTTTTTGTGAAGTATTGAAAGTATTTTTCCCATTTTATGTCTGTTTTTTGCTTATGGATTTAAGTTCTAGATATAAAATCTTTTATGGTTATAAGTATAAACATATTTTCCCTTTTCACTCTTATCGTGTCTTTTGAAGCACAGAATATCTGAATTTTATTGTAGTCTAGTGTATTATTGTTCCTCTTTATCTTTACTTATTTTGTGTCTTGGTTAAAAGATTGTTACTAAATCATGAAGGTCATGAAGATATTATTTTAATGTGATAGCCTTATTGGGTCACCTTTCATATTTAGAGCTACAATAGTCTGTGATTATTAATTTTATGTGTGATGTCATAGGCATCAAGTTTCTTCTTTTTTATATAGACATATATTTGGTGCAGCACTATGTTCCTTCCCACTTCTCTTCCATGCCAGTTTCTTTTAAACAAAGAGTTCATATAGGCATAGCCTTGTTTTCATTATTTGTCTTTTTTTGTACAAATACCAATCTTTTAATTAGAATACCTTTGTAATAAGATACGATTATAGTAGAGTAAGTACTCATCTAACCCTTCCCATTTTCATGTAAATTATAGAATCCATTTGTCCAGTTTCACCAAATTTTTTCTTAGAATTTAATTAGGTATTTTGAATGAATAGATAAATTTGAAGTGATAAAACATGTTGGTTGGTAATATTGAGTCTTTAAATCTATGAATCATATAACTCCATCTATTATATATTTTTTT
>NW_011888917.1:1835728-1847760 GCF_000151845.1 Pteropus vampyrus
ATTAAAATTTAATAAAATTAATTAAATTTTAAAGTATCTTTCAACATACATGTTAAGAATCTTAAAAATTGAAGACATTTGGACTGAAGGCTTTTCTTTTGGGTAAATCTTTCGATAACAAGTATAAGCATTATCTGTTGACCCCAGGTGCTTTGAATTACTTTCAAAATTAGAGTCACACATCTTGAAATTGTCATTACTAATTAATATGCACCAATGCTTCTGGAAACCTTCCCATAATAAATCCCAGGGAAAAATTATATGGTGATGTTTTTCAATGAACCCTCCTTAATTTCAGTAAGGACTTCACTATGCTTTATAAATGGGATTCTAACATTTTAATAGAAGTCTCAAGCCACAAGTCAGTGTATCTAATACTCCATATGTTTTCAGTGTTACTGTTGGTGTAGGAAGAAATTTTATAAAATTTATTAATTATAATGGGATTAAAGAGGATGGAGATGTTAAAACTGAGCTATTATGTTATAGGAGTCACTTTCGGTCAACTCTAGCATTTCTTTATCTCAGTAGTTTTTCCTGGGCTGTTCACTCTGCCTAGAATGTCTACCTCACATTCTCCCACCTGTCTGTACATAACAAAGTTTATTCCTCTACTAAATGTTCTATTTCCAGAGAACTCTCCTACCCTGTACAAACATAATTATGCGCTAATTATATTTTATTATCTCTGTTTTCCCCAACTATACAATGAGTTGGGTAGGGGCTAGATACTCTCCTTTACTTCTCCCCCCAATCTAGCACAATGCTTCATAAATTATGACAATGAATGAATGAAAGTGTAGGTGTTTTATAATTTAGTAATTATAATTTAGCATAAATTAGTATTCTTGAAATGTGTAACACATTCATATCTATAATTATTGAATTAATGTTTTGGACCTATTTAACTGCTTTTAGTTTCTCTTAATTCATGAAACATTGTTTAATTTTATTTCAACTTAAGTTAGAATATTTATGTATACAATAACTTAAGTTAGAATATTTATATAGACAATTTGTTTTCTTATTCATTTTTTGGCCATTGTTTTGGTTGATAAAATATTTGGATAGCTTGTTGCTTTTTTGTTTGAGTACATAACTATTCTCATTTAATACTATAGATTAAATAAACTGAAGTAATTTAATTTCCAGGGGCCTAAAAGAATATATTTCTTGAAGCAAGTTTATAATCTTATAAATGATATTCCCCATTTGATTAGTTTCCATTAAAGAATTTTAAAATCTTGTCTGTAAGGTGTTCTCATTAGTATGCTATTTAACTCCAACTGTTCTTGATCAAGTTTAAACAAGGACATAGTCTTCATAACTATCTGTCTGTTGAGAGTTATGGGTCATTTTCTCAGAAGAGGACAAAAGCTAAATAATGTTACTGCTCAAATTACTATGTGTTCTTTTTGGCTTATAGGTGGGAGTTGAAAATAGATGGAATATGAATATTTTAGATGGACTTTAAAATTAACCTTTATTATGTTTATATTTAGGTATTTTGTTTTCCTTTTGAAGAAACTAAATAGTAAGATGCAGTGGTGCAAGAAGACTGAGAGGGAAAATCAATTTTAAATTTATAAGATTAGAGGTAGAGTATCATCAAATTATCTCAGGAACCGTGAAGGCCAAGCACAAAGCTTAAATGTTATATAACCGTTGAGTGTTTGCATTTGGGTGCAAATAAATTAATTCCCCATTTTCAGCATTCATCTGATTATTTGGAATTTGCTCTTCCAAAAGTCTAATATAGTAGTTATTCTCATGACAGCTGGGGGCAATATTTGACTTCCTCATAATGTGATTTTATTTTTACTAATTATTTTTTAACTCAATTCTTAATTACCATATACATAAGATTATAACAAAAACAAAGGATGTACAAAAGCAATCAAAGTCATCTTTATCTCATCACTCAAGAGCATCAAACTTTTTCATGTATTTTATCAGTTCTTAGTAAATATGTGTGTGCTTGTGTGTATGATTATTAACTCGGTATAGATATAACTTTATTTTGTACTATGGATTTTAATATTTACTATTACTTCATACAGTTCTTCATGTCATTCATCTTCTAATTATAATTATAGAATATATATAATTTATTTTATACCCTCTTCAAGAGGACAGTTTGCATCTCTACCATTCTATCTTATATATCATGATATATAGAACACCTTTATACATATTGGGTTTTCCCTCATAATTCATTTTAAAGGTCGGTCTATGAAGAGAAGACAGTTTGGAAACTATCCTCACATTTTGCCTGGGGTACCCTCTTAATTTAAATTAAATTGAATTTGTGCATTTATTCTTTTTATTTTATTTGATTAGCTCTTCAGGGTTTTATGAATTTTATTAGTCAGGCATTTTTAAAATCTGAGATACATTCAACCATATAGAAAACAAACAAATACAAAGTTAGACATGACATTATATATAAACAGAGGAGACAAGCAATGTCAATATGGTGGAATGTGAGAAGGTACCCACTCATGAGAGCTGCAGGTACAGTTATGATCGAAGTGATTAAAGAAAAGTCCCCTCTACCACTAACAGTAAAAACAACTCAATATACTGGTTATGTGAAACAGTGGAAATAGGAGAATTTCAATAGCTCTCTTCATGACAGAAAGAGAATGCAGAGAAGACTCTGGCTTTGGTAAGAGTTACCCAATGCATGAATGCAGTGTTGAAGCCAGAGGCAATAAATGATAAAATGATTGTGACTATTTCTACTGATGAGGATTTAGGTAAATAAAAATGCCCCTGGACTAAATCTTGATTAGACAGTTTACAAATAAGTGTCTAGATAATTAAATATGAGGCAAAATAATTTACTGGGAAGCCACCAATGGGAGAGAACTGGACGCGGTAGAGTTAGTTTCAAGGCTGACCTATTTCTTATGGTGATACAAAGGCTGCTGAAACCTCAGAGTGTAAGACTTCCATGGATCATGAAGAACAGAACCAGATTAAGAAAGTCTTTGGAGAAAACTTACCAGTGAGGTACTGAGGAGGGCCTTAATTTTTAAATTTTGTATGTCACTTGAAACGCGAAAGTTAAAGTAGCTGATTATATCTCATTTCTCCTTAAGAATATGATGTGGCAATTTCTTCTGAAAATAGAATATAAGGAAGTTAATGAGACTTAGTAGTGTTGACTTGGACATTATCACTCAAGAATCCCTCAGATGGCAGAAATGTTTCTCCTGTGTTTCTCCTATCTACTTGAAGAGCAGTTTAATCACACTGTGTGTAATTCGAAGTAGTTGAATTATGTCTTAATCTTCATCTTTTTAGTATTTTAGACACTAGTTCCAAACAGGCAGTTTCCCATGTCATTCTAATTACGCAGAAGCCCTGGCATCCAGTTCCCCTGTATCCTATCAGAAGTTTTCAGTTATAAGTCTCATTATTCCTCAACCTAATCAAGTCTGTTAAATGCAGTCAAGCTGACGTATTAATGAGACTTATGTGGCACCCTCACCTGGAGGTAATTTTTATTTCAGAATAAAAATCCTTCTTAATCTAAAGAATAAATCCTTCCTAATCCAAAAGTGGAATTTCTATTTCTATCATCTACCACAAGTAGGCTAAGAGGAATTTTGGGGGCAACGGCCTTTTCACAATGTTCGAAGCACACATACAAGGGGCTTCTTAATTTGCGTAGCTTGTTACAGACTTGGACTTGAGAAAGAGAAACAGGGCTCCGAAGCAAGGCAGTTTATGTAGCATAGATGGCTACAGTTTCTTTCAGGGTTTGACACCTATTGTATTAGCCTTTGTCTACAAGACTTTATTTCTGCTGTCTCCTGCCTTCAACATTCATTCATATTGTGAGGAGGAAACACTAAATGGAAACTGGCAGGTGAAATTTAATTTCTAAAAAGAGCAAGAGTGAATGTAGTATTTTGCCCATTTCCTAACTATCAGTAATGTCTCATTACTCTTTAACTTAATTGTAGATAATACTCTGTTACGGGCTTTTGGTACCAACTATTAGATAAATATGTTTATTTACTTTAATTCTACATGTCTATGTGTGTTTCTTAAAAGATTGGGGGAAAGAGATGTAGCAACATTCAGGAAAAACCCTAATCTTCCAGAAATAAGGCTATGAGTTCTTTAGTTTTATTTTATTTTATTTTATCTCATTTTATTTTATTTATTTTTGGCTATATATGTTTATTCAGATTATTACTGAGTGCTGGAGATTAAATGCAGTAACTGAATAATTTTTACATTTTTAAGAAAAAACGTTAATATATATGAGACTGTATTACATATAGCAAGCACATGTTTTATAATACAGTGAACTGTTTCTCAATAAACCATTTAAGTAATAATATTTCTTCATTTTTCAGCTGATTTTAAAATGGCCAAATAAATCATAATGCATAGTAAAATAATTTAGTGACACATGGAAGAAAACAAAAGGTTAACACGTATTGTGAAAATTTAATGTGTCATGCTATGTAAGATATTTTAGCACTTACATATTTTTTACCTGTAAATGTCATCACTTTGTATTACAGTTGTTTGAAGCCCTAGTTGGATTTTATGTAGAGTTATATATCTTGGCCATTTACTGATACTGTTTAATAGAAAATAAATCAGACATATTCTATTTTGTTATTTTAGTGGGTTAGAAGGTCAGTCCGTCTGCTAGGATTTATGAGACCACTAATTAAAGGTCAGCAGTAAATGTGTTGGCCAGTAACACATCCATGTCCCAAAAGGAAAAAAAAAATTGTAAAATAGAAAAAAAACCCATATTCATTTTCTGAATTTTTATTCCCATTGAAGGAATGCATGAAAACATCTTACATTTCTTATTAATAATGATAGTGGTGTTTTTTACTGGGTTTTGTTTTTTACTATAGAAAGCAAGAGATCTGGCCTTGCACTCTTAAAAAGATTAACACAGAAATCCAAGTTTTAGTCTTAGAATGTACTTTTGAGTCCTGTTGAGCAAGTCAATTAAATTATCTCTGTGGCTTCGAATAAAGCCATTTCTAATCTCTAGGGGTAGAGGAACAATGAAAGCTTATATATGTCCCAGTATTTAAAATTTTAAGAGAGGATCTCCCATGAATACAAAATGTAGTATTTTTTATTGTCATTGTGTATATTTGCCAAAAACAAATTAATGAGATGAGAAATGATAGCTATTAATGTTTTTGATTGGAAAACAAAATTGCATTTTTATCACTGAAATACCTTAGATGTTCTCTATAAGCTAAAAAAAAAATAGTGGCAGCTTTCTAAAAAGTAACTGTCTTGATAAAAAGACTATTTGTGTGAGGATAACCATTCTACCTTTTCAAGAGAATAGTTTATCTCTTTAAATTTTTTTTTTTTTTTTGCTAAGAAGTCTTTTAAAAATAACCTTTTACTCCTTTCATCTATGTGCCCAGAAAAATTGAAATAATCACTTGCTTAATCATCTTTGATTTTTGCATTTATTCTGTCAGAAGAAAGCTTGCATACTAATTGAAGTGATAGCTTTTGTGTTCTCAATAGCTAATCATGTAATTATGTCTTTCCTAGACACTGTTGGGTCTATTTGAATAAGAGAGATCATGAGTTCAATAAGTCCTTAGCAGTTTCTCTTGTTAAACTTCTAGTTAGATGGGATGAGAGGAAACACACATCTCTGTAGAAACAAGACTGAAGGTTGCTTCCAAGATTTTTCATGAGCTGTTCTCTTGTTTGGGAATTTCATGGTGATCACATTTACAATCTATATTCTAGGTTATGTACCATATGTATAAGAGAGAAGGGATGGAAATGGCAATTTTATGGCCTCCAGGTTAAATTTGATTTCTGAGCATTGGGGAAGATTTAAAATTGTTTAAAAATGGTACAACTTTGGCTTTATGTTAAATGTCTTTGAGCGCTTGACTTATGTTACAGAAACGTCTGAAGTAGTGGAATGGATTTGCTATTAAATGCAATTATCTAAGTTAGAATATGAAAAATTTTAAAGTACTAATTTAAAGTATTAATATACATTTAAAGATTTAATAAACATTTTAGAAATATTTTAATATATGAGCATATAATTCCTTATTTTTTATGAGAATTCAAATTATATTGAATTAACGGAAGCAAAGCAAGAGATTTGTTACTGTTGCTGTATTTTAAGTTTCTTAACTTTTGACAATTGTAAATTTTCAGAGAAAAACTTTCCTTTCACTTGATTGTCAAAGAGTTATACCAACCTTGATTTTTCGATTAGGAAAACAAAATGTATTAAATTTTCCATCACCTTAGATATTCATTACATGGATAACATATTATCTTGTCACTTGGCTGCTGAACATCTGGCATAGATTCATTGACCTAGCATCAGCTATGTGCTTCCAGGAAACAGCTCATATTGGAGCCCTAATACCAGATTTTTTTTTATACTGGAAATTTGCATTACATATAATCAGTTTGTCAAAGCCTGTGGAGTGATTCTTGTGTCCATTCTGTATGACAGAGGATGAGGATATCTGGAAAATGTCCCCATCTATTACACAGCCATAAATATTTTTTAAGATGTACAATGTGATATTTTTAATTAAATGAAACCAAGTCCAACCTTAGAAAAAGCCAAACAAAACACTATCTTCAAAGCACACAAGTGTTTTTGGAAAAACATTGCATGGCCTTTATTCATAAGCCATAATTACAATTTTTTCATAAAATCTATTATACAAGAGAATTTGGGTTGGGTATTTTTTCCCACTTTATTAATTTTGGCAGAAATATTACTATCTGTAGTGTCTCCCAGAGGTCCTGCTGCTTTCATCCTCCATCTTTAATTAGAAAATAAAGTGGAGAAAATTAAAACCAAGCAGTGATCAAACTTCCTTTTCTTGCACTAGGGTATTTTTGCCAATTAAGTAAAACAAGTAAAAATTTTCTGTCGTTTAGTTTGTTTTTAGATTTAAAAAATATATTTGCTACTTTTTGAATTTTATTACTTAATGAAGTGATAAGTCAAGAATACATAATTGTTCCTGAAAAGACAATGCCAGAGATAATGCTGCTCAAATGGGTTGGTAGTCATTGGGATGGAATGCAGGGAAATTATTTTTTCCAGGAATTATTTCTTAATTAATTAATTTCTAGGCAATTATTTTTCTTAAAGGATAGTAGTAAAATATTAAAAAATAAAGGATCACATACTTATTAAAACAGGACATTCTTCTCAAGACCAAATATTTTAAAATGAATATAAAGTACCTCGACAGATATTATTATCATTTTAAATATCAAAGCTAGTAAATATCCCCCTTAGTTTAAATATTTATATTCTAATTCAGAAGTTTATGCTTTATAAAGCAGAATTTCATTTAATTCAACACACATTTAATGATCTCCTAATGTATATAGGTGCTCATTGCCGAGAAGACTAAAAGAATAAGATATTTATTCTCTGCTTTCAAAAACTTTTTAGTTATATCTTTCAGGATCTAGTCAAGAAAAAAGATACTAGGAATTTCCAGCAGAAAGACCTTAATATAAGAACATGATATAAAATGAAAGCTTTGGGACAGAGGTTGATGAGGCAGCCTGGATTACTGAAAACAAGAAACTACTCCACTTTTAGTCGAACCAAAGTAAAGATGTTCTCAAAAGATGGAAGGACCATTGAGGCAGAGGTGATCTCAGGTGATATAGAGACACAGAGAAGATGCAGAAATTGCCAGAGACACCTGGACACTGAAGGAAAAAAAAGACAGGGAGAAATTATCTGTTTTTAATATCTTCTTTCTTTCTAGTCTGTTATCAGTGAATCTCGGGAAGTCACTTGGTTAGGGAATCTAGGAAATGTAGTTACTATGATACAGAGCAGAGAGAGTAAGAACACACAATAGATTTAAGATCAAACAGAAAAATAATCTGGGAAATAGCTTAGTAGAACAGGAAAACAGGTAAAATAGGTAATTTTCATAAACTGTGGTAAATATAACAATGGGCAGTTGATACTCAGACTCTGAGAACACATAGGAGGACCACCCTGTGATGCCTTGACATGATGGGTAATTCATGGTAAGTTTCACAGAGGTTGTTAGGCCTTAAGTCTTGAAGAATAGGAGACAGCCAAGAAAAAGGAAGGCGGTGAGAACAGGGAAACTTGGTCATAGATGCAAGTTGTCCCAGGTAGAAGAATCCAGTAGTAAAATAACTTGGAAAACACACACACACACAAACACACACACTTTTTTGGAGTTTAGAGAAGATCGAAAATGTGGTGGGAGAAAAGAATAAAGAGATAGTTTATAAAATGTTGGTTTTATCTAGAAAGCAGTGGTGAGTGATCAAAAATTTAAGAATGATGACTAGGTTTAAATATTGGCAAGTAGAATGTAAGAGATTATATACAAAGAGAAAAATCCATTCTGACTTGTTAGGTCTTATTTTTTTCTTTGAATTTAACTTCACTTATTTTCATTATGTAAAAAACTAATTTCTGTTAGAGATTATTTGATGGAAGTGGGAAGTAGAAGAAATGGTCCATGGAGAATTGTGTTACTTTCGACTTTTTCTTTCTTGTCTACCTGTTGGTCATCAATGCTGGGAGCCATTAGAGCACTGCTTGCATAAGAACTATATATGAAGTTCAGAATCACAAATTTAAGGATTATCTTCACAAACATTACCCATTTGGAAATATGTTTTGGTATATGTTGTACCTGTGTGTGTATGAGAGAAAAAAAGAAAGAGAAAGCTAGAGACTAATTACACATACCAGTACAAATATGGAAGTGTGAACATATCAGCTTATAAATCATTAAAATAGCACAGAAATTAAAGGAATCAGTATTTATTAAAGGAAATATTAAGGCTTTGCATATGCGATAGTACAGAAATATTATGCTATAAATAACAATAGTAAAAGATCTAGATTTCAAGAGCTTATTTCCGCTTATTTCCTCTTCTCAGAATGTTTTAAATTTTCTCAGAGTATGAGCTCTCCTAAACAAGAATGACAAAAATCAAATAGACTTTGGTTTAGGAAGATACAGTGGGATTATAGTTACCATAGCAACTTGAACAATGAGTCTATATCTAAAATACATTTTTTATAAACAGTTTTTGAGCCACATCTGGATCATTCAGAATGGGTATTCACTAAGGTTACAGATATTTACTTTATGACATTACATTATTCACTGTTATGGCAGAAAGGACCCAACTGCCTTTACTAATAATGAAAAAATGTTTTTATTAAATTCACAACTGTATAGAATCACAAAATTTCTTGCAATGAATCCTTGTGAAATATAAAGGATTCATTATTTTTCTTCTTTAATCATCATCTTAGTACTTTTGCTATCTCCCTTGCCATAAGGGGAAAATCTAATCCTTTTATAATTCATTCTGTGTTGATTTTTTTTACCAAGCAATTTTTAGCAAAGTATTATTTTTTTTTCTTTTAAAATACCATTACATTTTGTTTCTATTATAGAGCTTCATATTTTTATTTTATACAGTTTAGAAAATCCAAGAAAGTATATAGAAGATAATAAAACACCTTTTATCTTATTATCTCTTTAGTACTCCTTAATATATAGTAAATTTAATGCAAGTTTCTACATTTGTATAAGTGTATGTTTTTGTGCACATAGATAGAAAAATGTATAGACATAGTATATCCTTGTTTTCCTTTTCTTTTACAAAATTTGGGTTATAATGCTTACTATCCTACTCTTTGTCAGTTAATATTATATTATGATAATTTTTTTAAAGTCATCTAACTATTTTAAAATTTTGTAATGATTTTCTAAAATTTAGTCATCTGTATGGACAATAATTTTTCAACCATCTTTATTGTTAGGCACATATATTATTTAAATGTTTGAGGGTTATTATATACAGCACTAAGACCAATACACTTCTGCATAAAATTGAATATGTCCTTTAAATTAACTTCTAGAAGTAGTATTACTGGGTTACTCAGGTAACTGGTTTTAAAACATAATCATTATTTATTTTCCAACTCTTAATCTTTGTTAACCAGTCTTTGTTTCAACTTACCTAGGTCCTTTGACTTTTCTGGCCAATTCTTCCTCAGAATCGAACTAAGAAATGCTCCCAAACAACACTGATAGAGAAGGTTACAGCAAAAGCCATGAAACTTCCATTGCTCCAGATAATTTCCTAATGTGTCTTACTGCTAAAATATATGGATATCCTCAACTTCTATCTAGGTTAGTCTAAACTACTTCAAATTGTGCATTCTGAAGGTAATTAAAAAAAAAAAAAAAAAGAATATGCTGAGAAAGGATATCTGGAGACAATCTGACACATTCATCTCCAGGCCATTTCTGTTATCTTTTAGACGGTATCTAAATAAAGACCTTCCCATTTCTTCCACATCATGAGGCCCTTGTAAAAGATGTAATCTTAGAATCATACAGCTAGAAGGATGTAAAGGCAGGACTCTAAAGATTGAGGAGACCCATCTCACTGGAACTAATCTCCATGGAATAAGATCTCTTTACACTTATGAAAGTCCTTTTAAGCTGTGTAATAAGTTCTTCTGCCATTATGTTCTCCTTTTAAGATAAAAAAAGAAAGAAAGAAAGAAAAATATCTCTAGTATTTCTGACACAAATTAAAAGTACAATCTTCTCTTTTGTCTTTAATATGAATGTGAAAATTTGGAAATATATTGTATAAAACTATTATAAACATGGAGATTGCCATATAGGTTGTCATGTGTTTTTTTTTTTTTTTAATATATATGTTAAATAATATAGACTGTCTGAAAACTGTCAAGCCACTTTTGAAAGTGTAGGAAAACTGGATTAATTTTAGCTCAATTTGCCTTCATTTCTAGAGAGCTTTCCCCTATGAGTTTAAACCTTATATATATATTTTTTTACTTTATTTTTATTTATTTATTTTTACCACTTAAGCTCATGTCTTGAATCTGGGAAATCAGACCTATATCCTTACATTATAAGATTGTCCTATCTCACAGTTTATCCCTTCCTACTCAGAGATAAGAGAATATTGCAAATTTAAGACTGATATTTGTTGGTAACTATCTCTTTAGTGTACTCTACTGTGTTGTAAAGTCCTATATTAAGAAGAAAAACAGAGTATTTAGATTTATCCTAAAAATGGGTTGTTTCCTTGAATTCTAAAAAAAATTTAGACGACCAATCACAGTTTTAACAACATTTTCAGATACATTTAACTTGATGAGCATAAAAAAATTATTTTTTTGTGATGATGGTTCTATTTTTGTTTTGATTTCTTATGGGTACACGCTCACATAAAACTTGTCATGCATTATAGCAACTAGAATGTGGTCATTGCCTTGACAAGGGATGTATCCCTTGTTTCTTAAACCATTTCCATAAAAAAGTTTATTGAAATGTTTAATTATTATAAATTAGAATAGCTACACATTTCTCTGATACTGAAGCTAGTATGAAATATGTTTCAGAATTCAGAATACTTTGAAGTCAAGTTGAACATCTTTCTGACACTGAATTTGAACTTTAGACTATACACTGAGCAATGAATCTGAGCCACTTCTGAAAGAGAAAAAATAATTCTTATGCCAAAGTAGACTAAGGCGACTGAAAAATTACATGATGATGTAATATGAGCTGATAAAGAGTAGGATTAGGAAACAAATTTACTACTGACTTTTTTGCAATCTTTGAGGTCTAGCCTTTAATGAAGCCATTTTATTAGTCCAGGTCCTCTGGCAAGAGACCAAGATGGAATTAAACATACAAAAATTGTATTAAGGAAAAATACCTATGTGAAAGAAAATAGGAGGGAAGTCCAAAAAAGTCAAGAAGAGCCATCTAACTGATACAAGTGTCACCCTGGGTGGAGAAGAGAAGCATAAAAAGTTCTGTGCAAATTTCTCGTACTACATTTAGTCTAAAGTCTGTCAATAAAGGATTATTGAGTCTTTTAGAAATGATTCGTTTTTAGAATCTCTGCTACACTCAGTCATTGATCAGGAGCATCTCATGAGTGGTACATTTTCATAGCAAATC
>NW_011888917.1:1847810-1854744 GCF_000151845.1 Pteropus vampyrus
TATTATAAATTAGAATAGCTACACATTTCTCTGATACTGAAGCTAGTATGAAATATGTTTCAGAATTCAGAATACTTTGAAGTCAAGTTGAACATCTTTCTGACACTGAATTTGAACTTTAGACTATACACTGAGCAATGAATCTGAGCCACTTCTGAAAGAGAAAAAATAATTCTTATGCCAAAGTAGACTAAGGCGACTGAAAAATTACATGATGATGTAATATGAGCTGATAAAGAGTAGGATTAGGAAACAAATTTACTACTGACTTTTTTGCAATCTTTGAGGTCTAGCCTTTAATGAAGCCATTTTATTAGTCCAGGTCCTCTGGCAAGAGACCAAGATGGAATTAAACATACAAAAATTGTATTAAGGAAAAATACCTATGTGAAAGAAAATAGGAGGGAAGTCCAAAAAAGTCAAGAAGAGCCATCTAACTGATACAAGTGTCACCCTGGGTGGAGAAGAGAAGCATAAAAAGTTCTGTGCAAATTTCTCGTACTACATTTAGTCTAAAGTCTGTCAATAAAGGATTATTGAGTCTTTTAGAAATGATTCGTTTTTAGAATCTCTGCTACACTCAGTCATTGATCAGGAGCATCTCATGAGTGGTACATTTTCATAGCAAATCGAGCAATGGATTTCAAAGCACAACCAATAGAGCCCTTGGTCACATGCAATCCCTGTACTAGGAATCTATCTAGAAGATACATCGTTTGGCTGCCACAGCTGTAATACATGGACCTCTATAAGGTGCGTGTCTATGCCTATATGCAGATGTGGATATTCGTTCAGTTGCCAGAGTAAGGCAACAACTGCCTTGTGAAAGGAAATTCAGATGAGTTGCAGTATTAAATCAATGTGTTAGAGTAACAAGAGCCACTGCAACCAATGGACCTTAAAATGTAGAAAGGCTTAAACATAGTAGACATATATTTCTTGTCATGTAACATATGAAATGCAGGTTCGTAATTGGTGGGCATCCAACTATCAAGTGGAGATTTAGAGATCCAGTTTTCCATACTGTAACTCTTTCAAAGCTACTCCATGGTTTTCGAGGTCCCTATGTTTGTTTATACCAAGCTGGCTGAAGAAAAAAATTTTAAAAAAGGATGGAAGATAGCACATGAGAGTGTATAATGGGCTATGAATGGAAGAAAAGAATTTTACTTCCTTACACATTGCATTTTCCAGAAATCTGATCCAGGACCACACCCAATGCAAAAGAAGCTAGGAAGTAAAGTCAAATGTGGGCCCAGGGTCAAAATATAGAAACTGGTTTACAGCTAACAGTCTTTGTCAACTTTATAAATGCCTACTCCTATCATCTAGGTTAATTCACAGTTCTAAATGCTTTTGTTTAATCCAAAATATGTAAAGAACATACAACTCAACAACAACAATACATCTGATTGAAAAATGAGCAGAGGATTTCAATAGATACTTTTCGAAGGAAGACATACAGATAACCAACAGATATATGAAAAGATGCCCAACATCACTAGTCATAAAGGAAATGCAAATCAAAAAACAAAAAAAAACAAAAAATGAGATACCGCATCACACCTGTTAGAATGGCTATTATTAATAACACAAGAAATAGCTAGTGTTGGAGAGATTGTGGGGAAAAGGAACCCTCATACATTGCTGGTGGGAATGTAAATTGGTACAGCCACAGTGGAAAACAGTATAGAGGTTCCTCAAAAAATGACGAATATAGCTACCTTATGATCCAGCCATACCTTTTTTGGGTATCTACCCCAAAATTTGAAAATACTCCTATTCATAAAAACATACATGCCCTATATTCATTATAGCATTATTTACAGTAGCCAAGATATGAAAATAACCTGTGTCCTTTGGCAAACAATTGGATCAAAAAGAGGTAGTACATATATACAGTAGAATACTACTCAGGCATAAAAAGATGAAACATTGTCATTTGTGACAACACGAATGCATATTCAGAGTATTATGCTAAGTAAAATAAATCAGACAAAAAAGGACAAGAACTGTATGATTTCATTTATATGTGAGATATAAAACAAAAAGCAACAAAGCAATCAAACAAACAAACAAAAATACAAACTCATAGATACAGACAACGAAATGCTGGTTACCAAAGGGGAAGGGGAGTTAGAGGAGGGCAAAGAGGGTAAAGGGAGTCAAAGATAGAGTGACAAAATGAGACTAGACTTTGGGTGGTGGGCACACAATAGAGTATACAGATGTCATATTATAAAGATGTATACTTGAAACTTATATAACGTTATTAACCAATGTCACCCCAATAAATGTAATTTAAAAATATGTGTATAGACCTTCAAAAAAAGCTTATCATATTACCAAGGAAATAGCAAGGAGAGGCAAAAGAAAAGTAAGTTAAAATAATAAAATAAAATAGAGAAAATTATGCCAATCTACTTATTTCAAAAAGATACTGTAAAAATCAAGTATAATAATGAATCTAGTGAGATTTATTTTTAGTTTCTAAATTAAATTATTGTATAATTGTATAATGATATTGAGAGAAATTCTGGAGTAGACTATTTGATTGTACCTCCTTATTTCACAGTCTTTTCTTTTGTGTGCATAGACCTGTTTATTCATGAACCTACATGTGCCCTTTATGCACCAGTGGTTGAGAGCAAATACATGGTTTCTGTCCTCATGAACATGGTGGTGCTTTTAAGATAGCATATTAGTGGAGGGACAGGTTAATCATTTTCTTCTTTACATTAACAGGTGAAAGTGAGGAGACAAGTATGAAAATTACTCTAGGGCTAGGCATTGGGGAAGAAACTTCTATGCTGACAGAAAAAGATACACTGGCATCTCAGAGGGCTTTTTTATGATGTGAAAAAGTGCTGCTGAAGCACAATGTGTGTTGGAAGATGGCTTAGATTGGAGGAGATGGGAGTCATACTATTCAGAGTCTTGTAGGCCATCATAAAGTATATGAATTATATAAAGTACAATGAAAAGCCTTATGTAATATTTATATGAAGTTTTTTTATGTTCATATTAAAACACTATATCTTGAGTAAAGGTATTGTAAACCTATTTTGAATAAATAAAAATATAGATCACAAATTTTAAAAGAAAAGAACTTGACAAAAAAGCAAAAGCTTATCCTTTTTAGAAGTGTCTGTAAAATTTAGGAAAAGTCTTAGACTCTGCTCTGCTGTAGTTTTCAACTCTATCATAGTTTTGTCATATGATCCCTAAGTTTGATATCTCATTGATTCTTACTCAGTAATTTCCATAGAATTGAATTAAACATGATAATTGTGACAGAGATGGTAGCACTCAACAAATTTTCACACCTGCTCTATATTTCTCACTCTCCCTTATAGTTATGTTAGGGTTACATAGATAATTATAATGAATGAACTGTGAGTAAAGATGACGTGTTATCTCTAGACCAAGTTATGAGATCTATATACTCTCTCTTCTCTCTATGGCCCTGGAAGCCACGTGCTGATAGGACAGTTTCACAAGCTTATACAGCTTTCATTAGCCCGAGCCCTTGAATGTGTATGTGAGCAACCCCCAACCCCACCCCTATTTGACATGTGTGAGATCTGTAGTCTGTAAAACAAATCTCGTTTCATTAAACCAGTGGAATAAAAAATGGATTAGTTTTTTACCACAGTATAACCCACGTATCTCATCTAAAATGTCTGGTGTGCTTCGATATCTCTGATAAGGAGGGAAATAAGAGGACTGTCTTTGTGTAAGTACCAGAAATCAAACCAATCTATACAAAACCCAATGCTAATACTACTGAGAGATATTAACTAAAATAAGAATAACCTTCAGAAAATAGCATCTTGGGGAAAATGACAAATTTGGCAAAATATATTTCAAATAGCTACTGCCCAAGTCCTTCCTTTGACTATTTATTTATATATGTCTTTATTTATTTAAACTGAGGCAAAAAATTTACATTCAGTGAAACACAAAGCTCTTAGGACATAATTTAATGAATTTTAAAAAATATATGCACTCCCAATCAAGACAGGAAATTTCCGCCACCTAGGAAGTTCTCTTGAGCCCCTTTCTAGTTAATCTCCACCATCACTGGCAATTGTTTTAATTCTTGTCACCACAGAATAGTTTTGCCTGTTCTAGATAGTTATGTAAGTTGACTCATATATGGTATATGCTTTTGCATGTAGATTTTTTCCTTCAACATAATGTTTTTAGAATGCATACATGTTGTTTCATCATCAATTTGGCTCCTTTTTTATAAACATTACATGAAAGAACAACAAGTTGTTTATCCATCCTCCTGCAGATGGACATTTGGATTGTTTACAGTTTGGGATTATGAATAAAGCTGCTGTAAGCATTGTTACATAATTCTGTTTGTGAACATATGTTTTTATTTCTCTTGATTAAAAATCTAGCTGTGGAATTGCCAAGTCATATACTTCATAAGAAAGTGCCAAACTATTACTCTAGTTGTATCATTTTATACTCCCAACAGCAGTACCCAATTTCCTGTTGCTCTCTCTAAATTACTGCTTCAGAGGTATCCTAGCAAATTTTCTGTTTTTAAAATTTTTCTTTGTGATTTCTTCTTTGACTCAAGGGTTATTTAGAATTGTATTGTTTCATTTTCAGATAATTGAATCTTCTCCTATTTCTTGCTTTTATTCATTATAATTTATTGATATGTGGTAAGAAAATATAACCCATAACATTTGATCTTTTGTAAATTGGTGAGTTCTATTTTATCGCCTGATATGTAGTCTATTTTGGTGAATATTTCAATTGTTAAGCATAGTATTCTATTTATTTCAATTGTCAAAATCATTTATATGTTCACTGATTTTTGAGGGATTATTTTATAAGTGACAAGTAAAAGTTAAAAATCTCTATTGTTAAGGAATTGTCTATTTCTCACTTTAATTTGGATATTTTTGTTTTACTTATGTTGAAACTCTATTATTAGGTGCATACACATCTATGATTTTTTTGTCTTCCTGACGAATTGAACTGTTTATCATTAGTAAATATTTCCTTTTTATATTTTTATATTTGGTAATACCTTTTTTTTTGAAAGTTACTTTTTTCTGATTCTACTTACTGTTTGTATGGAATATCTTTTCATATTTTTTTTACTTTCAATCTATCTGTGGTTTTCATATTTCAGGTGTTATCTTGTTAAGACATATGTTTTTGAATGATACTTGTTTGTCCAATTTGACAGTTTGACTTTTAACAGAAAGGTTTAATCCATTCAAAATGTAAGTATTTATTTATAGAATTAGATTTAAACTTTTTACTTTGATATGTATATTTTTTATCCCTTAAATTATCTGTTGCTCTGTTTTTCTCTCCTGCATGGAATTGGTAGAGTATCTTCTAGTAATGCATTTTATTTCCTATCTAGCTTCTTAGCTAGTTTTTTGGTTCTTTGGTAGTTTTTAATACCTGCTATAGAAATTATAATATATATTATTAACTTATCAATGCATACTTAGATAAAATAGAAGTACCATAAAATAGAAGTACCATAAAACAGTATCAGTCCATTTACCATCCTTTTTGCTGTGGTCAAATATTTTAATTCTACATATTATAACTCTCAGAAAAACAACTTTATTATTTTTACTTTAAAAGAAGCTAAGAGATAAAATAGTCTTTCATATTTTCTCACATAAATATAGGTCTTCTAATAGAGCCATGTTTCCATCTGGAATACTGCCTGATGGACTTTAATATTTCTTATAGTGGAGGTCTATTTATTTACATACAGTCCAAGGACCTATAGTGAATCTTCCCACAAACTTCAGTTGTGCCATCTGCAGAGCTCTCTCTGATCCAATACTCTGGCCAACCAAATCCAGCCACCTTAGCAATTCCAAACTTCAGTATCCATCTTCTTATCTCAGTGATATGATAATGCTATATTTTGGGGCTCTCCCTCACTCCATTGTTGTCAGAAAAACATTCCTAGGAAGAAATCTAAGGAAATATAGAATATAAATTTCATTATTCCTCAAAACTTATGGTCCTGAACTACTTATTGTCTAGTACCCGATATTTAGCTCATGTGATTTGTGCAGTTTTATTGTTATTTATACCAGAATGGCAAGCACAGTATCACCTTCTCTATCATGGCTGAAAGAGGAAGTTACACTTTAATTTTAGATGGTTATATTGAATGTTTAATTTTTTTTTCGTAAGATAGCTCCTGAATGAAAGCTAACTTTTTGGAAATTGTCAGGAATAGGAAAGCACCTAAGAAATGGAAGAAACATGAGTTTCTGACAGGTTTTTAAAGCCCCAGAGAAAAAATAATTTTGTAATTCTCTTAAATAAAAGTTACGCAAATAAGAATTAATATTCAAGGGATAGCCCATGAATTTTTATTAATATACAGTTATCTTCTAAGTGTTTATTGCTGCCGTTTCGCTTCTGCTTAGTATGGATCAGTTTTCATTGCAGTATATTAGCAATCAAGAGTTATTTAGCTCTAGTGTTTACAAACTATAATTCATTACCCTCTTATCTTTTATTTATGAGATAGTGTCACATGAAAGAAGCAAATCGTTCATTGATTTTTGTTGGGAAAATTCTGCACACTAGAGTGTATTAACACTATCTGTGTTAATGTTTTGTTTAAATGTGTTTCAGGACTCTTGAACAAAGAGGTATTATGCTCTGAGAAAGACTAAGCTGTTTTCCTAAGTGTCTGCTATCTAGTGTTTGGCCACACACCAGTCTGATCCATTGATAAATGATACTTAAAAGAGCACCATTTAAAGTAAGGCAATCTCACTCCAAAAATATCTTATTTTCAGATGTTTGAAGATGGATGAAATTTTTATACATACCAACAGAACTGAAAAACATATGGTATCATCTAGTCAAGAGTCTAATAACAATAGATTTCCATTTGATGAAATGGAATTCATATATA